>NW_004444070.1:7469535-7496804 GCF_000243295.1 Trichechus manatus latirostris | reverse complement strand
TTGGGTGCCATCAGCCAACATCTGCCTTGGGTGTCTTCATGGGTTCATGTTGATGTTGGGTGTCATTAGCCAACGTCTGCCTTGGGTGTCTTCATGGGTTCATGTTGATGTTGGGTGCCATCAGCCAACGTCTGCCTTGGGTGTCTTCATGGGTTCATGTTGATGTTGGGTGCCATCAGCCAACATCTGCCTTGGGTGTCTTCATGGGTTCATGTTGATGTTGGGTGCCATCGAGTGCATTCTGACTCATAGCAACCCCATGTGACAGAGTAGAACGGCTCCATAGGGTTTTGTAGGCTTTCATCGTTACTGGAGCAGATCTCCAGGCCTTTCTTCTGAGGCACCTCTGGGTAGGCTCAGACCAACCTTTCATTGGTAGTCTCGTGCTTGGCTATTGGCACCACTCAGGGCCTCCTGCCTCCTGGGATGATGATAGTTGCTGTTGACTCGGTTTTGACTCACAGCGACCGTACAGGACAGAGTACAACTGCCTCACAAGGGTTTCTTGGTTGTAATCTTCAGATTAAGAATCTGAAGATCCTCAAGGGAGCAGATTGCCAGGTCTTTCTCCTGAGGAGCCACTGGGTGAGTTTGAACCGACAACCTTTTGGTTAGCAGCCGAGTGCTTCACCATTGCGCCGCTGGGGCTCCTTACATTGCGAGAGCACTGGGAGGGAGCTGGGGGGATCTCGGGGGTTAAAGACAGTCATTAATTCCTCATCACATCTCCCATCAAGAGATGGCACCCGTTTACCCTCCCCTTGAGGTGGGGCTGGCCCCATGACATGCTTTGACAGCTAAGATGCAGCCAAAGTGATTTCATGGCTGGTCCCATGATATGCCTTGACCAATAGGATGCAGTGGAAATGTCATGGCTGGCCGGTGTGACCAATAGGATGCAGCAGAAGTGATGTCATGGAAGATCTGGGGTTACACACATGGAGTCCCTCAGTGCAGCTTTGTCAATGAAAGAATGAATGAATGAACAAATGAACCAGTGAGCAAACACTTGCCTTTATCGCCCGCTAGACCAAAAAAAAAAAAAAAACCGAACCTGTTGCTAACGAGTCGATTCTGACTCATAGCGACCCTGTAGGGCAGAGTAGAACTGCCCCATAGGGTTCCCAAGGAGCAGCTGGTGGATTTGAGCTGCCAGCCTTTTGGTTAGCAGCCAAGCTCTTAACCACTGTGCCACCAGAGCTCCATAGAAACTAGATCCCTCATTATCCCCAGTGTCCCATCAGCTCTCAGCGTCCATCTCAAATCACCCCTCACTGCTCGCATCAGCAGAACCAGTAACCTGGGACAGCGGGTCATCTTAGCTCTGGGGCTACCTGGGCTTGCTTCCTCTAGGAGCCCTCCCTGACCCCCCAAGTCAGGGCGGATCCCCTGTGGTGTCTTCCAGCTCTCTTACTGTGTAACGATCCACTTGCATAAGAGGCTGTTGTCCACTGTGTGCCTTCCGCTCCGAACTCGGGTCCCACGGCCCTTCACTGCGGGCACAGCCCTGGACCACGTTCAAGATTCTCAGAGAGTGTGCTGGGCAGGCTCCTGCGTGTGGTTAACTCGCCTGTACGAGCATCACGGATCACCTCCCCGTGATATGGCACCAGTTTCTGCATTTGCTCCTTCAAACAGCAGCCAGCACAATCCAGTAATTTGCATGTTACTATTGTTAGCTGCTGTGGAGTCGATTCTGACTCACGGCGCCCCAGTGTGTGTCAGAGTAGAACTGTGCTCCTTAGGGTTTTCAATGGCTGATTTTTTAGAGGTAGATTGCCAGGCCTTTCTTCCAAGGTGCCTCTGGGTGGACTTGAACTGCCAACCTTCTGTCTAGTAGTTGAGCCCTTAATTGTTTCTGCCACCGATGGTTTGGGTAAGTGTTGGCAAACAGTGGTTGAATAAATGACAATGAAATGAACAGGTGGGTGAAGGACCAAATAACATTGGGAGCACATGGGAGGAGGGGTTAAGGGGCCGCCTGAAACCAACCACGGCAGGCACTTCCCTCCCCCAACCCTCCCCAGAAGCTGCCTCCTCTCCCCCAGCTGGGTCTTGTTTCCCCCTCCCCCTCAAGGAGGTGAGTGCCTTGTTTTTGGGCTAATCTCTTTGGAAGTTTTGATTTATAAGCTCCCCCTAAATATTTATTGCTCTGTTCACTTCTCAACAATTTATTTTGCTCAATATATGGCGGTTTGGTGTTGGTTTTTTTAAGTTTGATTCCGACTTCCCATTTTTCTGTCTCTGTGGCAGATTCCCAGGGGGCCCCGGTGGCAGCGGGTCACAATATACATAGCTGATGAGCCCATCTGTCTTCTTTTCAGTGTCGTTTCTCCCCTCGCATTTGTCACGAGCAGTCCATTATGCAAACAATCACAGTCAGAAAGATGGGATAATATCAGATAACGGAGAATTACAAGGCTATAAATGCAAGAAGAGGTTTCTGTGGCATTGAAGTTGGCTGCGACAGAGAGAGAGAGAAAGGGCTGAGTTGTCTTTATTAGGTTTTTCCCTGCTATGTTATTATTTTCGGTAATACGGTGAGTCCAGCGTGGATGACAGTATGCAGTGGCAAGTGTGTTTGAGTTCTCGAGAAAAGAAGAGGGGCGGCTGGTCTCAGGTGTCTGCTTGTGTCTGTCTTTTGGTGTGGGCGAGCTGGTGGGCCCTGGGGTAGGCTGGCCACAGCCAGTGAGTGACGCCAGGTGGGTGAGCCCGGCTCCCAGGCCCTTAGTCTCCTCCAAGATGGCGGCACCTCTTCTTTCCCCATCATGGCTCCACAGACTGGTTGCGTCTTGGGAGCTGCCGGGGAGTGAGAACTCTAAGCCTGCTTTCCCTAAACTCCCTGCTGAGTGGACTGGTCAGGGCAGAAGGATTTCTGGGAGACAGAGACCATCTCCCCCGACCTTTGGGCTTCCATTCTTCCCCAGGGCTGATGGTATTTCCATGATCCAAGCTTTCCCTTCATCTTTATGTTGTCGTTGCTGGTAGGTCCCATCATGTCGGTTCCAACTCAGTGACCCTACGTACAACAGAAGGAAACACTGCCCGGTCCTGCGCCATCCTCACAATCGTGGCTATGATTGAGCCCATTGTTGCAGCCACTGTGTCAGTCCATCTCACTGAGGGTCTTCCTCTTTTTTGCTGACCCTCTACTTTACCAAGTATGATGTCCTTCTCTAGTGACTGGTTCCTCCTGATAACATGTCCAAAGTACTTGAAATGAAGCCTTGCCATCCTTGCTTCCAAGGAGCATTCTAGCTGTACTTCTTCCAAGACAGATTTGTTCATTCTTCTGGCAGTCCATGGTATATTCAATATTCTTGGCTAACACCATAATTCAAAGGCATCAATTCTTTTTTGGTCTTTACTATTCATTGTCCAGCTTTCACTTGCATATGGGGTGTTGAAAACACCATGGCTTGGGTCAAACGCACCTTAGTCCTCAAAGTAACATCTTTGCTTTTCAACACTTTAAAGAGGTCTTTTGCAGCAGATTTGCAATAAGTCATTTGATTTCTTGACTGCGTTTCCATGGGCATTGATTGTGGACCAAGTAAAATGAAATCCTTGACAACTTCAATCTTTTCGCCGTTTATCATGATGTTGCTTATTGGTCCGGTTGTGAGGATTTTTTTCTTTATATTGAGGTGTAATCCATACTGAAGGCTGTGGTCTTTGATCTTCATCAGTAAGTGCTTTAAGTCCTCTTCACTTTCTGCAAGCAAGGTTGTGTCATCTGTGTATCACAGGTTGTTAATGAGTCTTCCTCCAATCCTGATGCCCCATTCTTCTTCATAGAGTCCAGCTTTTCGGATTATTTGCTCAGCATACAGATTGAATAAGTATGGTGAAAGAATACAACCCTAATGCACAGCTTTCCTTATTTTAAACCACACAGTATCCTCTTGTTCTGTTTGAATGACTGCCCCTTGGTCTATGTACAGGTTCCTCATGAGCATAATTAAAAAACAAAACAAAACAACAACTTATTCCTGTCAAGTTGATTCTGACTCATAGCGACACTATAGGACAGAGGAGAACTGTCCCATAGGGTTTCCGAGCAGCAGGTGCTGGATTTGAACAGCTGACCTTTTGGTTAGCAGCTGAGCTCTTAACCACTGCACCATCAGGGCTCCAAACCCACAGCCGTTGAGTCGATTCCAACTTGTAGTGAATCTATAATTAAGGGGACTAGAATTCCCATTCTTTGCAATATTATCCATAATTTGTTATGATCCACAGTCCACTGCCTTTGCATAGTCAATAAAACACAGGTAAACATCTGGAGCCTTGGTGGTGCAGTGGTTGAGAGCTCAGCTGCTAACCAAAAAGGTCGGCAGTCCAAATCCACCAGTTGCTCCTTGGATACCCCATGAGGCAGTTCTATTCTCTCTTGTAAGGTTGCTATGAGTCAGAATGGACTTGACAGCAGTGGGTTAAACATCTGGTATTCTCTGCTTTCAACCAAGATCTGTATGACATCAGCAGTGATATCTTTTGTTCCACATCCTCTTTTGAATCCATCTTGAATTTCTGGTAGTTCCCTTTCGATATTCTGCTACAACTGTTTTTGAATTATCTTCCACAAAATTTTACTTGCGTGTGATATTAATGAGTTGTATGATAATTTTCTCGTTTGGTTGAATCACCTTTCTTTGTAATGGGCATAAATATGGGTCTCTTTCAGTCAGTTGGCCAGGTAGCTCTCTTCCAAATTTCTGAGCATAGATGAGTGAGTGCTTCCAGTGTTGCATCCATTTGTTGAAACATCTCCATTAATATTGCGTCAGTTCCTGGATCCTTGTTTTTCACCAATGCCTTCAATGCAGCTTGGACTTCTTCCATCATTACCATCAGCTCTTGATCATATATTCCCTTCTGAAATGGTTGAATGTCAACCAACTCTTTTTGTTACAGTGACCCTTCCTCTTTTGATGCTTCCTGGGTCATTCAATAGTTTGCTCATAGAAACTTTCAATATTACAACTCAAGGCTCAAATTTTTTCTTCATTTCTCTCAGCTTGAGAAATGCTGAGAGTGTTCTTCCTCTTTGTTTTTCTAACTCCAGCTCTTTGCACATTTGGTTATAATACTTTGTCTTCTCGAGCCACCCTTTGTAATCTTCCTTTTAGGTCTTTTACTTCATCATTTCTTACATTTGCTTTAGCTACTCTACATTCAGAGTTTCTTCTGACACCTATTTCAGTCTTTTCTTTCTTTCCTGTCTTTTTAATGACCTCTTGCTTTCTTCATGCACGAAGGCTTTGATGTCATTCTGCAACTCATGTGTTCTTAGGTCATTGGTGTTCAGCACATCAAATCTATTCTTGAGATGGTCTCTAAATTCAGGTGGGATGTACTCAAGGTCATACTTTGGCTCTCGTGGACTTGTTCTAATTTTCTTCAGCTTCAACTTGAACTTGCATACGAGCAATTGATGATCTGTTCCTCAGTCAGCCCATGGCCTTGTTGTGATTGATGACACTGACCTTCTCTATCGTTTCTCTCCACAGATGTGATTGATTTGATTTCTGTATATTCCATCATTATTTTTGTTGTTGAAAAAAGGTACTTCGAACCGTCTTGCAAAATTCTATCATGCGATCTCTGGCGTCAATTTTCTTATCTCTGTACTGGTGTTCTAGTCTGTCTTAGTCTCGAAGCTCCAGGGAAACCTGTTCAGCATCACAGCAACATGCAAGCACCAAAGGCAGACAGATGGGTGGTGGCTGTGCAGGAGGTGCTTTGGCTGGAAATTGAACCCGGATCTCCTGAGTAGAAGGTGAGAATTATATTCCTGAACCCACCACTTTCCCCAGAAGCAGGAGGGCCAAAAAAAACAAAACAAAACAAAAAAACCAATCCAAATCCACCAGCTATTCCTTGGAAACCCTGTGGGGCAGTTCTACTCGGTCCTATAATCTTTACAGAAGCAGACGGCCACATCTTTCTCCTGAGGAGCCGCTGCTGGGTTTGAACCGTAGACTTTTCAGTTAGCAGCTGAGTGCTTAAACACTGTGCCACCAGGGCTCCTTTAAGAATGTTAATACAGCATTATTTCTAACACCTCAAAGATTTTCACACATCAGATACATGAGTTGTTCTAGATTCTCATAATGCCATGCTACGCAGCAATAAAAAAAACCCAAAAACCTGTTGTTGTCGAGGTGATTCCGACTTCTAGCTACCCTAAAGGAGGGAGTAGAACGGCTCCATAGGGTTTCCAAGGAGCAGCTGGTGGATTTGAACTGCTGGCCTTTTAGTTAGCAGTTAACCACTACGCCACCACAGTTTCCAAAGTAATCAGAATTAAGACATACACAGCGACAGCAAGCTTTCTAAAACCAGGATTTGGAGCAAACTAAGCAAGCCACAAGAGAATACACACAGTATTATTTGGAGTTCCTAGGTGGCGCAAACGGTGAAGACGCTCAGCTGCTCACTGAAAGGTTGGCAGTTTGAGGCTACTCAGAGAAGCCTCGGAACAAAGGCCTGGTGATCTACTTCCGAAAAATCAGCCACTGAAAACCGTATGCAGCACAGTTCTGCTCTGACATACGTGGGGGCACCATGAATCAGAAACAACACGATGGCAAGTGGTTTTATTATTCTATTTACATGACACACTCAAAATCAGGCAGAACTAAACTATATCTCTTCGGAATGCATGCTTAGGCATTAAAAACACATTAAAAAAAAATAAAGTGATGACCCTAAACATCAGAATGACAATTGCCTGTGGGGTGGGAGGAGAAGGCTATAGTTCCTGGGGGGTTTCATGTGGTGAGGGGCGCTGAGAATGTTCTGTTCTTGATGTGCTTATTAAACAAGCACACTCACGATGGTATGGTTAATACTCCTATATATCCCTATACATTTATGTTTTCTGCCTTTTTCTGTATGTCTCTGTTTCACAGAGTCCCGGTGTGGTGCAAACATTTAATGCACTTGGCTGCTAACTGAAAGGTTGGAGGTTGTTCGAATCCGCCCAGAGGTGCCTCGGAAGAAAGGCCTGGGGATCTACCACTGAAAAATCAGCCGTTGGAAACCCTGTGGAGCACAGTTCTACTCTGACACACACACAGGGTCGCCATCAGTCAGAATCGACTCAACTGCAACTTTTGTTTGTTTCACACCCACACACAAGTCCAACGAGTCCGGTTGTTCTTAGAGTTTAATCCCTGCTTGTCACATTTGTTTCTACCATCCACAGAGCTGTGGAACTTTGGGAGGAGCCTTTGATCACCTTTGAAAGTAAGCCCTAGAACCGTGTACCATCAAGATGTAAGGTCCCTGGTGGTGCAAACAGTTTGTGCTCAGATGGTAACCATAAGGTTGGTAGTTCAAACCCACCCAGTGGCTCCTCGGGAGAAAGACCTGGTGATCTGCTTCTGTAAAGATTTTTTTAAAAAAGGTTTAAAAACACCCGTTGCCATCGAGTCAATTCTGACTCGTAGTGACCCTATAGGACAGAGTAGAACTGCCCCATAGAATTTCCTAGGCTGTAACCTTTACAGAGGAGCCCTGGTGGCTCAGTGGTTAAAAGCTTGGCTGTTAACCGAAAGGTCGGCAGCTCAAATCCACGAGCCGCTCCTTGGAAACCCTATGGGACAGGTCAATTCTGTCCTATAGGGTCGTTATGAGTTGGAATAGAGTTGACAGCAACACGTTTTGGGGTTTAACCTTTGCAGAAGCAGACTGCTACCTCTTTCTCCTGAGGAGCGGTGCCGACCTTTTGGTTAGCAGCCCAGCATTTAACCACGGCACCGCCAGGGCTCCTTCCCGTAAAGATTACCACCTAGAAAACCCTATGGAGCGGTTCTACTCTATCAAATGGGGTCTCCTAAGTCACAAATCAACAACCAAACCAGAATCAACCAGGAGACTCCAGATTATTCAGCAGTTGAGGGGTGTAAAATACTGACATCACTCGGCACAGAGTCCCTCCTTCAGCCCAAACCGGGGATCAGCTCAGGGGTCGAGTGAAAAACCGTTTACTTGCAGAGTCTTGCAAAATGCCTTTCCAGCCCATTAGTTGGTTTGGAAACGAAACAAGAGAACTGCCAGGTGAGTGGGCCCACATGTTCCAGCAGACACTCCCCCGCCCCCTTTTGGAAGACCGGCTGACTCTAACCTCTGGCAACCTGACATTCTTTGCGTGAACGCATCTGATATTAAAGCAGATTGCTTCTACCTCCCCCTAAGTGGTATCACATGTTCCCCCGGCCTCTGTGGGTGTGAGCGTATCCCCACTTCATCACTGCCCAGAGAGACCCCGCCACGTATACCAATTACCTCATATTGAAACAGGACGCCTTCAGGGTCGTTGTGGGAAGTCAGTGATGGGCTTGTTGGATGGCTCGGACAGACACCCCAAAATACGTTCCAATACATGGAGTTAGCCTTGGCTTTTGGGTCTTTGCCTTTTCGAAACAACAACAAAACCACCTTCAGTGGAGTCGACCCCGACTCCTGATGCCCCTACGTGTGTCAGAGTAGAACTGTGCTCCACAGGGTTTTCAAATGGCTTGTTTTTTGAAGTAGATTGCCAGGCCTTTCTTCCGAGGTGCCTCTGGGTGGGTTTGAACCTCCGACCTTTTAGTTAATAGCCCAGCGCTCAACTGTTTACACCAGCCAGGGTCTCCTTTTGCTTTCATTCCGTCAGCTGATATGAGCCAGAAGTGATCAGCAGAAAAGGTGAGCCTCCTGCAGCCCTGGAAACTCAGTGCCGGCCCTCAAAAGACAGGAAGGAAGAAGCCATCTGGTCTGGGAGTTTATGGAGGATGAGAATGGCATCTTTCTTTGTGAGCACGCTGCTCTGGCCGCTTTGCTGCATACACATCAGGCGATTGATATTACAGGCAAATCCTCGGTGGGCCTGAGCTTTGTGAACACTGGACGGATCTCAACCTGGCTGTGATTTATGAGTGTTAGGAGGTCCCCGTCTTTGCCTGCCATCTCTTCCCAGCACTGCACATGTTTTCTTTCACCTGGGGTGAAAGAGCCTTATTCACATCAGCCTGTCAGCCTTTTTTTTTTTTCCTTTGCATTCATTAAAAAGTCCTCAAGCATACCGAGTCCTCTAACCTGCAAGATTGCGTCTTGTTTCTGCTGTAGCTTCTCTCTTTCTACCATGACAGACCCCTTTCCTGTGGCCGATTCTAGTGTGGCCAGAAGACCCTTCTCATCCGCAACGCTTCTGCCCGGGCAAGTAGATTTCAAGACACGGTGACTCTTTTTAAATGGGCAAGGCTGACTCAGGTGGGATCGTGAGGCTTAATTTTGGCATCCAAAGATATTAAAACAAGGGGGCTGAGGAGGGTTGCACAACTTCAAGATGTACTCAGTGCCGCTGAATTGTACGTGTGGAATTGCTGAACGGATATATGTTTTGCTGAGTATATTTTCAACAAAGATAAAAAAAGAATTTAAAAAAACCCACGCTTCCCCTTTATAAATAGCCACAGCAATGGACTCGAGCACACCAAGATCATGGGGATGATTTAGCAAACCACAGAGCCTGTTGCCATCAAGTCAATGCCGACTCATAGTCATAGCGACCCTAGAGGACAGAGTAGAACTGCCCCACAGGGTTTCCAGGGAGCGGCTGGTGGATTTGAACGGCCAACCTTTCGGTTAGCAGCTGTAGCTCTTAACCACTGTGCCATCAGGGCTCTGTGCAAACTGCAGAGAAGTAAAAAATGTCAATCAGCGAAGACAATGTGATTTTGCTCAAATATGAAGGACCATGCTGTGTTCAGTTTGGGGTGTGAAAATGCCTTCTGTCTCGTGCAACGACGCTGCTTATAAACGGGTTGTTGTCATTAGTTGCAGCTGAGTCGGCGCCGACTCACGGGACTCCACGTACAGCAAAACAAAACGCTGCCGAAGATCGCATGATGGTGCGTTGTCTCGTTGTGTTCTGTGTGGGGCCACCACGAGTCAGAGCCAAACGGATAGCAACTAACAACATTTACATTTAATAATTACTTCGGAAGCCGTGATCTGTGAATATACTGTCTGTCCTACTGTGGTGGCCTGCGTGTTACTGTGATGCTGGAAGCTATGCCACCGGTCTTTCAAATACCAGCAGGGTCACTCATGGTGGACAGGTTTCAGCGGAGCTTCCAGACTAAGACTAGGAAGAAAGGCCTGGTGATCCACTTCTGAAAATTAGCCCATGAAAACTCTATGGATCACAACAGGACATTATCTGATATAGTGCTGGAAGATGAGCCCCTAGGTTGGAAGGCACTCAGAACACACAGTGGCCTCAACAGTGGACTCGAGCAGACCAGCAATCGTGAAGATGGCGCAGGACTGGGCAGCGTTTGTTCTGTCATGCGTGGGGTCGCCATGTGTCAGAGCAACCTGGTGGCAACTAACAACAACCCGTTTATAAGCAGCATCATTCCACAAGATAGAAGGCATTTTCTCACCCCAAACAGAAGAGAGGATAGTCCCTCAGGTTGAGTAAAATCTCATTGCCTTTGCGGATTGATATTTTCTACTTCTCTGTGGTTTGCTGAAAGCAGTCCAGGGGCCAACATCAGTGAGCTGCCGATGTAGATGAGGCCGGGAACGATTTGGTTCTGCAGTCGAAGAGGGTGGGGACTACGGAAGCAAGGAGGATGCCTGCTCTGAGCTCTCCTATAATGCAGATGGTCAATGGATTTAGGCTTAGATATTTTCCTTAGATATTTAGGACCAGGTTAATCTCATGTGCATTATAGTCCTAGCTGGACAGAAATACGGAACGCTGTATCCTGAATTTGCTATACTTAATGTGCTTATCCACCACTTGTCAGTACGTTGCACTGTGGTGACTTGTCTGTTGCTGTGATGCTGGAAGCTCTGCCACTGGTATTTCAAACACCAGCAGAGTCACCCATGGTGGACAGGTTTCAGAGGAGCTTCCAGACTAAGACAGACTAGGAAGAAAGGCCTGGTGATCTGCTTCTGAAAAATCAGCCAATGAAAACCCTATGGATCACAGTAGAACATTGTCTTATATAGTGATGGAAGATGAGCCTCCTAGGTTGGAAGGAACTCAGAATACACAGTGGCTGCCACAAGGGACCAGAGCATTATCAGTGATGGTGAAGATGGCGGAGCGTCTTCTTTTGTTATATGTGGGGTTGCCGTGAGTTGGAACTGACTTGATCACAGCAGTGTACAGCAATAAAAAAACCAAACGCAAGAGAATCAAGATGCACAGCCTAGTGAACATCATGTAAAGGATAAAAATCAACTGAGCCAGGGGCTTAGGGGAGGAAAGAAGGATGGGCAGGGGGAGCCTTGGACATCTTCAGGGCAGGGAGACTATTCTGTGGGACTCTCTAATAGTGGATGCTTGACATGATGCATTTGTCAAAACCCACAGGACTGTACAGCACAGAGAGTAAAAACCCTCATGTAAACTGCAGACTTCAGTTGGTAACAATGTATCATTGTTGGTTCATCCATGGTAACAAATGTACTCCCCTATTAGGTTACTAAAAGGAGAAATTGCAGAGGGGAGATGGGGCATATGAGAACTCTTTGTGCTTTCTGTTCAATTTTTCTGTAAGCCTAAAACTACTCTAAAAAAATAGACTGTTAATTAAAAATAAAAAAAGATTGAAGCTATCACTAAAAAAAATAAAAATCAGCTGAACATTTGCCTCTGAGACCTAATTTACGTCTGTTTCTTTTTGTTTGTTTTGGTAACTCAGAAAGATTTTATTGTTAATATCTTGGTTTTCAGCAGTCTTTGTGAAATAACTCTATTCCAGATAGGTACAATATGTTTTTATACAGAAAGTTTAATATTACATTTTTAAAAGCATACACACGCACATATAATTTTACATAAATGCATATAATGAATACGGTTGTTTCTATTGTGTGTGTGTGTCTGTGTTTGTAAAACTCAGTTTCTTAAAGAAGGAATCTATGGCTGAGAGCAGGAGTCCATGGATGGTGAAAATGGTTAAGAACTCAACTATTAACTGAAAGGTTGGTGGTTCAGACCCACCCAGAGGTGCCTCTGAAGACAGACCTGGTAATCTGCTTCTGAAAGGTCACAGCCTTGAAAACCCTAGGGAGCACATTTCTACTTTGCACACACGGGGCTGTCGTGAGTCCGAATCAACTTGACATCAAGTAACAACAATGGCTGATAGCACCTTATTACCTGGAGTCTTAGTTATCTGGTGCTGCTATAACAGAAATACCACAAGCGAATGGCTTTAACAAACAGAAATTTATTCTCTCACAGTCTAGGAGGCTAGAAGTCTGAATTTAGGGCACCAGCTCCAGGGGGAGGCTTTCTCTCTCTGTCAGCTCTGGGGGAAGGTCCTTGTCATCAATCTTCCCCTGGTTGAGGAACTTCTCAGCGCAGGAATCCTGAGTCCAAAGGAAGCGTGCTATTCTCCTGGCTCTTGTTGCTTGATGGTATGAGGTCCCCATGTCTCTCTGCTTGCTTCTCTCTTTTATCTCTCAAAAGAGATTGGCTTACAACACCATCTAATCTTGCAGATTGAGTCCTGCCTCATTTACGTAACTAATGCTAATCCCACCTCAATAACATCATAGAGATAGTATTTACAACACATAGGAAAATCACAGCAGATGGCAAAGTGTTGGACAATCACATAATACTAGGAATCATGGCCCAGCCAAATTGATACACATATTTTGGGGGGACACAATTCAATCCACAACATCTGGTAACCCCCACGTAGAAGTGATTTTGCCGATAAGGATGAGCAAGGATTGTGGGATGAATAGAATTTTGCTGGGTCTGTTTCATTTTCTTCTTCAAACCAAGACAGCCAATGGGGTCATGGCAAATATGAATGAATTCTTGTGTCCTCACAGCACATGAACACAGAAACTTAGGAAGTCTGGTGGGTTAAAATGGCCCCTCATTGGTATTTCCAGCCTCTATTCCCCTTATGGGGCCCTGGTGGTACAGTGGTTAATCGTTCTGCTGCTAAGCAAAATGTCAGCAGTTCAAATCCACCAGCTGCTCCTGGAAACCCTATTGGGCAGTTCTATTCTTTCCACCCCTGGAGACAAATATTTTTAATAGCCCACCACTGTGACAGTAATTCTGCTGCCAGCTTTCAGTTTTTTCAGAGGTGTTTTTTTAGTCCACACCTCATGGAATGGTGAGCTATGTTTCCATTTTGACTTACTGGGAAAAAAATTGTTTTAGTTCTGGGCTGGTATAGAATCCAGGGGCCATGCTTTCCAGGGATCCTCCAGTCTCAGTCAGACCTCAGTCTGGTCTTTTTACTAGAATTTGAATCAGTCAACAAGCTCAGGGAAGGGATGATGACCAGCAACACCCAAAAGCAGACCCCGCACGTGGACACCATGATGCTCCAGTCTCAAAGACAGCAGGAATTCTCCACTCTCATAATAACTAGCGTTCATCTCCATTCCTGCAGCCCCTGCTCCCCATGCCAGGATATCTAAGGTGCTCCCCACTGACCCGCCCAGGACTGCTGGCTGGGATGGGTAATTTGTACACCCAGCAGTGGACTCCAGCAGCAGCACAGCAAACTGGGAGAAGGGCTTAGATGAGAGAGTCCTCCAAGATCACAGCAACTTCTCCATCATTAGAATAATATTGTGCTCCTCACCTTCAAAGCGCCGCACAGACGTGACTGATCAATTAAACAAGTTTTTATCTTTTCTGATTGGAGTCCTGCAAGGCGGGTCAAAAAGGCAGGGCCATGTTCCACTGGAATGCAAGGTCTTAAAAGGAAGTGGGTTAAAAGGAAGGTGCATTCTGGATTCCGGCCAACGTGAGCATCACTATTGCTGTCATCATCGCCATCGCTATTGTCATGGATTGAATTGTGTCCCCCAAAAATATGTGTATCAATTTGGCTAGACCATGATTCCCAGTACTGTGTGATTGTCCACCATTTTTATCATCTGATGGGATTTTCCTATGTGTTGTACATCTTATCACTATGATGTTAATGAAAGGAATTAGCAGCAGTTATATTGATGAGATCTACAAGATTAGATTGTGTCTTAACTCAATCTCTTTTGAGATATGAAAGAGAGAAGCGAGCAGAAAGAGAGGGGGACCTCCTACCACCAAGAAAGCAGAGCCAGGAGCGGAGCACATCATTTGGACCTGGGGTCCCTGTGCTGAGAATCTCCTAGACCAGGGGAAGCTTGATGACAAGGACCTTCCTCCAGATCTGACAGAGAAAAAGCCTTCCCCTGGCACTGGCACCCTGAATTTGGACTTCCAGCCTTCTAGACTGTAAGAGAATAAATGTCTCTTTGTTAAAACCATCCACTTGTGGTATTTCTGTTATAGCAGCAGTAGATGACTAAGACAACTATTATCATCACCATCATCAGCACCACCTTCATCATCACCACCATTATCATCACCACTATCACCATCATCACAACCACCACCACCATTATCATCACCACCACCACCCATCAGCTGCCTGGGTCTCAGCGGCCTTGTCTGTAGTAGGAAGGACGTGGATGCTATGGTCACTGACAAGTCTTCCAACCTAAAATTCTAGGCGTTATTCATAACAGCCCCAAATCGGAAGCAACCAACATGTCTTTCAACAGATGGACAGATAAACGAAATGAGGTCCATCCGCACAATGGAGTATTAGTCAGCTGTAAAAAGGAAGGAAGCTCTGATGCATGCTACATCTTGGATGAATCTTGAAAACATTATGCTGAGTGAAATAAATCAGTCACAAAAGGGCAAATATTGTATGACCCCATTTATGTGAAATATCCAGAGCAGGCAAGTACATAGAGATCATAGTAGATTAAGGTTACCAGGGGCTAGAGGGAAAGAGAAAAAAAAAAAAAAAAAGTCCATTTAGTGGGGATTGACAACAGTCAAGGTTAAGCCAGGGCCTTACCAAAGCCCATTGCTGTGGAGTCGATTCCCACTCATAGTGACCCCATAGGACAGGGTAGAATTGCCCCGTAGGTCTCCCAAGACTGTACTTTTTAGGGAAGCGGACTGCCACATCTTTCTCCCACAGGGTGGCTGGTGGATTCCAATCGCCGACCTTTCAGAGGGCTTAACCACTGCGCCACCAGGGCTCCGTAAACCAGGGCCTTGGATTAAAAAAGAAGGAAAGAGAAAGGACGCCCTTTGGAGCCAGATCCTGGGGTTTCGGTGCCTGCGTGTGTCTGAGTCGTTTGGTCGGTCACTCAACTCAAACCCTCCTTCGTGAAACAGGAGTAAGAATCCTATCTGCCTTACCGGGTTGCTCTGAGGACTGCAAGAGGTGGTGTAGACGGCGGCGGTAATTGTGCATCCCCCCGCCCACAATTAATTCCCGAAGGGAGGGCAGCGCTGTGGCCGCAGAGCCGCCTCTCCCGGGAGGCCCCTAGGCAGGTGCTGTCGAGCGCGCCCAGCGCCTTTTCTACGAAGCAGGTAAACGCGCGAAGAGCTGAACCTGGCTATCAGAATAGATCATCCTCACACTGGCGAGAGAATGTTGGGGTCCCATTTTTGATCAACGGTGACTCCCGTGCCGGTTCGGCCCCCCTATACTTCCCAAAACTGGTACTTCTACGGACGACCCCACGGGGCCTGCGTTCGCAGCACGCCGCGCGGCGGCCTGCACCCCGCGGACGCGCGCGGATGGAGGCGCCCTTATGAAAAAAAGATATGTTTGTGGTTGGGGTGGTAATCCTTTGTTTTGTCTGTAATCCGTCAAGCGGCGTGTCGGGCTGACAGCCCCCAAAGAGCGGTTTTGAACACCTCTTTATCTGACAGCTTCATGCATCATAAAGTAGCAAATAGAATTAGATCAAAGTCTACGTACGCGCTGTCTGCTGGGCGAGGTAGGCAGGCGCGCTTGTGTCTTTATCGGGCGGTGACAGTTCTTTTTAACTGGCATTAAACTGGGGAGGGCCGGGGAGCCGGGCGGGACTGGAGTTCCCTGCTTTTCCCGAAGGCACATGAGTGTCCACCTGTAACCGTGTGTCCCTGTGTCCCCCTGCCCATGACATCTGCGTGTCCCTTTGTCCTCCAGCACACGATGCAAACCCAGGGCGCCCTACAACATGGGTGTCATTCGCTGAAGGAGAGAGGCCCCAGCCCACGCCAACCATCCTACACACATGCTTCAATAATCCCGACTTGTGTTTAATATCTGTAGAAAAGATGGAGAAAGCCGCCTTAAACAATGGAATATTGTCCATCTGGAGCAGGCCAGATTCTGTGAATTAAGGTGATGGATAACAGGTGTACCCACAGCGCGACCTGCGCTCACAGGGCAACCTGTTCGTGTTCTCATTAAAGAAACAGGACATGGGGTGGGGCGGGGGCGGGGAGGAGAAAGACGCGAGGCAGGAGGAATTCCAAAGTTCCCTTGTGTTAACTTTGAGACTAGCTTGCTGTGGGAGAAACCGTTTGCCCAGATAGTTTGGAAACCAAACAGAGATGCTTCTACCTGCTTGTCCCTGTCATTGCAGTGAAGGCGGCGTCGTTGGAAGCTCTTGATAATCATTCACAAATATTTTTAAGTGCCGGAAGTTTATTGAATATTTAATCGGTAGGGAAGCCTTCAAAAAGCAGTGTTCTTTAACAAAGGAGTTCCGCTGCTCTTCCGTGCTCTGTTTTTCCTCACACGGGTGTGGGAGAGAGAGATGAGCGTGTTCTTCTGAGGTTTGCACTCCACAAAAGCCTGCTTATTTCTAAGCACTTTAAAGCAAGAGTTGGATCATAAAATAATCTACCGGCAAGCAATGTTCACATCGGGTTCTGGGAAGGCGGGTTTTCACCTCCTGTGTTTCTGGAAGAAGTGGGAACTGCTGGAACGGTCTAGGTTACAGAGCATGTTGCTTCAGGGAAGAAAGGGAAGAAGCTTGTTTATTGAGTCAATTTGTTCTAGGTGATGTCCAGAGAAGATGGGTTTGGGGAAGAGAGAGGTACCCAGTTGTGATGGCAAATGTTATGTGTCAACTTGGCTAGGCTGGGATTCCCAGTACTGTGTGGTTGTCCTCCATTTTGTGATTTGATGTAATTATCCTCCATTTTGTGATATTACGTAATTGTCTTCCATTTCATGGGTTGTAAATCCTAACCTCTATATGTTGATGAGGCAGCATTAGTGCGGGGTACGTCTTGAGTCACGCCTTACTCAAGTCACACCCTTACTCGGATGTAGGGGAGGTTTCCTTGGGGGTGTGACCTGTATCCAGTATATATATTAACGCTCTGGCAAGGCTCTCCTTTTGCCCTGGATCCTGCACCTGGCTCGTCATCATCTAACCTCTAGTTCTTGGGGCTGGAGACTGTCTCCTGACATGACAGTTCCGGGATTCATTAGCTTCTGCAGCCCAGTGAGCCAGCTGCCTGCCACTGACCTGCCAGTCGTGGGATTCACCAGCCCCTGCAACTATGTGGGTCAGAAGAAGCCCCCAGCCTGACGCCTGACCCATGGATTTGGGACTTGCCAGCCCAAATGGCACAGCCGTGTGAACCATTTCCTTGAGATAAATCTCTCTCTATATGCTTCCTTGGTTTTGCTTCTCTGGAGAAACCAGCCTACAACACCAGCAGGTGTGGTTCTATCTGTACACCAGTTGCTGTTGGGTCAACTCTGACTCCTGGCACCCCATGTATGTCAGAATAGAACTGTGCTCCATAGGGTTTTCAATGGCTGCTTTTTAGAAAGTAGATTGCCAGGCCTTTCTTCTGAGGTGCCTCTGGGCAAACTCAAACCTCCAACCTTTGGGTTAGCAATTTAGTGTGTTAACCAACCGCACCACTCAGAGACTCTTAAAAACCAGTTGCAGTTGCATTGACCCGACTCTTGGTGACTCCATGTGTGTCAGGGCAGAACCATGCTCCATAGGGTTTTCAATAGCTGAGTTTTTGGAAGTAGATTGCCAGGCCTTTCTTCCCAGGCACCTCTGAGTGAACTCTAACCTCCAACTTTTCGGTGAGCAGCCAAGCTCTTCAACCATTTGCACCAGCCAGGGGCTTTCTTTTTTAAGCTACGTGAGTGGCCGTGTTTTTGCTCTACTCTTGGGGTTTCTCTCATGTAGGAAACCCTGGTGATGCAGTGGTTAAGAGCTACAGCTGCTAACCAAAAGGTCGGCAGTTCGAATCCACCAGGCACTCCTTGAAAACCCTATTGGGCAGTTCTGCTCTGTCCTATAGGGTCACTGTGAATCAGAATTGATTGGAGGGCAACGGGTTTAGGTTTTTTTAGGGGGAGGGGCTCCTGTGCACCAACACACCTTTTACTCAAGGTTCTGGTGGATGTTCTAGCTTTTGCAGGAACAAAGTTACCAGGGTCTCACTGTGAGAAAAGTATTTGTAGTTTTCTTTTAAATTTTTTTTTTATTGTGCTTTGGGTGAAAGTTTACAACTCAAGTTAATTTCTCATTCAAAAATTTATACACAAATTATAAAAAAAATTATACATATATTATTTTGTGACTTTAGCTGCAATCCCTACAATGTGACAGCACACTCCCCCTTTCCACCCCGGAGACAAATATTTTTAATAGCCCACCACTGTGACAGTAATTCTGCTGCCAGCTTTCAGTTTTTTCAGAGGTGTTTTTTCAGTCCACGCCTCGTGGAACGGTGAGCTATGTTTCCATTTTGACTTACTGGGAAAAATAGTATTTTTCTTCCCCGAGTCTAAGAAAGAGCAGGTTTGGAGTCCCTGATGGAACAAGAGAAAGGTGGGGTGCAGAACTCAAATTCTAGTAAAAAGACCAGACTTAATGGTCTGACTGAGACTGGAGGATCCCTGGAAAGCATGGCCCCCGGATTCTCTATCAGCCCAGAACTAAAACAATTTCCAAGGCCAACTCTTCAGACAGGGATTGGACTGGACTGTGGGACATAAAGTGATAGTCGTAAAGGGTGTGCCTCTTAGCTCAAGTAGTTCTATGAGACTAAATGGACAGCTTCTGTCTGGAACTGAGATGGCACAGCAGAAAGGGACAGGAGCCGGCTGAATGGACATCGAAATCAGGGGTGGAAAGGGGTGTGCTGTCACAGTATAAGGAGAGCAATTAGGGTCACATAACAATGTATGTATAAATCTTTGTATGAGAGAATAACTTGAATTGTAAACTTTCACTTATACTACAAAGACAAACAAAAAATAAATAAAATTTTAAAAAGGGGAAAAAAGGGAGAGAGCAGGTTTGGCTGGCTCTCTGGGTAGAGCGCTGGGGGGAGGCTGGATCCCTGCCCCCAGGCCACTGCCAGGTGTTTAAATACTGAGACTAGGTCCCCTGGTGTTTGCATACGCATTGGCCTGTGATTTGCATGAGGAGGCCTGGAAATCCCCCAGTGCCAACTGAAGAGAAATTTAATAATGGGTCCTGGGGGATCGGGCACAGAGAGCTCAATGGGACCAGCTGTTTTCAGCTCCTTGAGGACAAAGATGAAAATTAAATTAAATGGAAAAACAAAATTTGCGACATTAAGTGTAGCAGGAATGAAGTAGGTTATACACAAGGCAAATTACAAGGCACAAAGAGGGGGTGAGCCAGGTGAGCCCCCTCCCCCAACCTCTTCCACCCCCTCACCAACGGTGGTGGAGACTTCATGCTGAAAAGGGTTCTCCTCTGTCTGGCATTAGCCTACCATATTCAAGAAATGGCTTCAGAATCGTAATGCCAGTATTACCACCAGGTGATTTCTTTGTGACTCTTCTTTTTTGCCCTCAGCTTATACCCTATCAGGAGTGTCTGGCAGTGGTGACTTGATTGTATTTGGTTTGACTGGATTGGATTAGATTAAATTAGATTTTACTTCATTTTTACTTCACTTTGCCTTACTTAAGTGAGGCTATCTGGTCTACCCTCCCTTGGTGAGTCTTCATTTCCAGGTTGGGCTGCTTTGTGTGGACTTCTCAAACATCGCCACGGGCTGTCAGACCTGGATGTGCTGGTTTGGAAGCTTATCCTCTGCTCATACGGTTACTAGAGGGGATATCAGAAGTTCAGCTTTATCTGCGGAGTTCTCTCCTTTTCATCCCTTCTCGTTTGGACACCAGGAGGGAACGGGCCACGTCATCGTGGATGGAGACACCTCCCATGAGCACTTCCCACAGTGCCCTCTGCTTTCTTCTGTCTTCAGCGTCATCATACTCATCATCACCACAGTCTCCATCAGCACCATCATCATCATCTTCATCGTCTTCATCATCATCATCATCTTCATCATCATCATCTTCATCATCATCATCATCTTCATCATCATCTTCATCATCATCATCATCTTCATCATCATCTTCATCATCATCATCTTGATTATCAGCACCATGTTCCCCACTATCTTCATCATTGTTGTCATCACTGTCACCATCATCATCACCTTCATCATCTCTACCTTAATCACTATCATCATCATCATGACCATCATCATCATCATTGACATCATCATCAGCATCGTAATCACCATTGCCGTCATCATCACCTTCATCCTCATCATTGGCAGCAGCCCCGCTATTCTCACCGTCACTATAGTTGTCAACATCGTCACTGATGTCACCCTCAACACCACCACCACCATCACCATCATGTTTAATCAGGGAGACCAAAGAGGCTAAAGAGATGAAGAGACTGAATCGGAAAGCCACGCCAGAGACCCCAAGAAGGGAGACACGTTTCTGAGGAAGGGAAGGTGGAGAGACATTGTTGTGGTGTCAGCTGGTAAGGATACAGAGGATCGGGGGTGACCCTGGCTCAGGGAAGACCTGGGGGCTGCCAGGACTGGGGTATCTCCTCCCTGACATCACATCTCTTGTGAGTGTCCTCCACAGTTGGCTCTGTCTCCTTTAACACGCACCTCCTGTCTCTGGGAGTGTGAACCGAGCCCGCCCTTGGCTCTCACAAGGAGCCTCAGTAATGTCCAGTTCCTAGCTGAATCTGAACCTGCCTCCCACACCTGTGTCCTGCCCCAGCCCCACCTCACCACTCTCCTACACCCAGACCTGCTACCTCGGTGGTCTTTGGGATGCAGTAAGCGGACCTCTGGGACATAGAAAGACATTCCAAGAGGTACATGGGCATGGAGAGTTGCCAGAGAATCCGTTTGCAGGTCTTCATCCTCCAGAGTGCATGCTGGTTCGAGTTTCCACCAGCCTTTGGAAAACCTGGCGGAACAGTGGTTAAGAGCTACAGCTGCTAAACAAAAGGTCAGCAGCTCGAATCCACCAGGCACTCCTTGGAAGCCCCATGGGTCAGTTCTACTCTGTCCTATAGGGTCACTATGAGTCGGAATAGACTTGAAGGCAATGGGTTTGGTTTTGTTTTTTCTTTCACCAGTTGCACTCTCCTGCTCCGTGAGCAAAGACTGTACCTCACCCATCTGAGATCCTGCAGGGTGCCTGGCCCCAGGGTGGAAAAGCCTCAGGGACACCAAGTCAAGAAATGGTTCAAAGCATCAGGGAGTGTGTTGAGAAGTTCTCTGACCCCAGTGACTGGATGCCGAGTCCTTCCGTATGTCAGATGGTTTTAGATTCCCTGCTTTCAACGGGTCTGAGCCAGGTCTCAGCGTTAGATCTTGACAGATAGTATTTTGTGATAAAACGCTCTGGGATTTCTGGCATGTAATGTGAAATGAGCTCAATGAATCCAACAATGTTACTATGGGAAACAGCCTTCCATTCCCAGATACTAATTTTTGGATTCACGCTTTCTCAGTGTTTACATTTAAAAAATGGAAAAAAACCGCACAATTGATGCTGACCCCTGCTTTAAACTAGTGATGAGCCACATTCTTTCGTGGGTGCGAGAAGTAATTGAGAAGGACATCCAGCACATCGTTGATAAAACTTTCTTTTATGTTTAATAATTAATTATCAAGATTCATATGTGGGTTATTTTAATCAACTATGTATTAATAATAAATGTAATGTTAACTTAATAAAAATTAACAAAACGTTTCATTGGATACATTTTATCCTTTTTTTTATCCAAGTAAAATTTACCATTTTAACTGTTCTGAAAAAGGAGCCCTGGTGCTGCAGTGGTTAAAGCATTTGGCTGCTAACCCAGAGGTTGGTTGTTCGAACCCACCAGCTGCTGCACTGGAAGAAGATGTGGCAATCTGCTTCTGTAAAGATTACAGCCTTGGAAACGCTATGGGGCAGTTCTATCCTTTCCTATAGGATCACTAGGAACCAGAATCAACTAGATGGCAGTGGGTGGGTTTAACTATTTGAAGGGTACAATTCAGTGGTATTTAATACTTTGACAATGTTGTCCCACCATCACCACTATTTAGTTCAGAACGTTCTCATCACACCCAAAAGGAAGCCTTGTACCCGTTAGCAGTCACTCCTTGTCATGGATTGAATTGTGTCCCCCAAAAATATGTGTATCAATTTGGCTAGGCCATGATTCCCAGAATTGTATGTTTGTCCAACATTTTGTCATCTGATGTGATTTTCCTATGTGTTGTAAATCCTAGCTCTATGATGTTAAAGAGATGGGATTAGTGGCAGTTATGTTAATGAGGCAGGACTCAATTTACAAGATTATATTGTGTTTTAAGCCAATCTCTTTTGAGATATAAAAGAGAGAAGCGAGCAGAGAGACATGGGGACCTCCTACCACTAAGAAATGAGAGCCAGGAGAACAGCGCTGCCTTTGGACCTGGGGTCCCTGCGCTGAGAAGCTCTTCGACCAGGGGAAGATTGATGACAAGGACCTTCCTCCAGAGCTGACAGAGAGAGAAAGCCTTCTCCCTGGAGCTGATGCCTTGAATTTGGACTTGTAGCCTACTAGACTGTAAGGGAATATGTAGTAGCACTAGGTGACCAAGACACTCCTCATTCCCCAAACCCTCCAGCCCCTGGCAACCACCAATGTGCTTTCTGTCTCTATGAGTTTGTCTATTCTGGACATTTCGTATAAATGAAATTATACAATATGTGCCCTTTTATGTCTGGCTTCTTTCACTGAGCATAAAGTTTTCAAGATTCATCCAGGTTTTAGAATGTATCAGGACTGCATTCCTTTTACAGTTCCATTGGGGCCCTGGTGGCGCAGTGGGGAAGAGGTCAGCTGCTCCAAAAGATCAGCAGTTCGAATCCAGCAGCCACTCATTGGAAACCCTATGGGGCAGTTCTAGTCTGTCCTACAGGGTTGCTATGAGTCGGAATTGACTCGATGGCAACAGGTTTGGTTTTTGGTTTTAATATTCCTTTGTATGGGTATACCACCGTCTTTGGTATCTAGCACTGCTATAATAGAAATACCACAAGTGGATGGCTTCAACAAAGAGAAATTTATTCTCTCACAGTCTAGGAGGCTAGAAGTCCGAACACAGGGCGCCAGCTCCAGGGGAAGGCTTTCTCTCTGTCGGCTCTGGAGGAAGGTCCTCGTCATCAACCTTCTGCTGGTCTAGGAGCTTCTCAGGCACAGGGACAAAGGACGCACTCTGCTCCTGACACTGTTTTCTTGGTGGTATGAGATCCCCCTGTCTCTCTCTGCTCACTTCTGTCTTTCATATCTCAAAAGAGATTGGCTTAAGACACAACCTAGGGGACTCATATTCCAGCACTGTATCAGACACTGTTCTGTTGTGATCCATACGGTTCTCATTGGCTGATTTTCAGAAGTAGATTGCCAGAACTTTCTTTCTACTCTGTCTTAGTCTGGAAGCTCCCCTGAAGCCTGTCCACCATGAGTGACCCTGCCGGCATTTGAAACATCAGTGGCATAGCTTCCAGCATCACAACAGCACACAAGCCACCGCAGTATGACAGACAGACAGACAGGTGGTGGTAACAACATATGAAGGGAGACAAGAGCAAACTTTTGAAGACCGCCCCGACTCAGGGATGTGGAAAATGAGCAGGTTGGGTGGGAGGGGGACAGAAAAGTTCTGATCCCACTTGAGGCATTGATGAAAGGAAAAAAAAAAAAAGAACTTTCAGTGGAGTCAATTCTGACTCACGGAGACCTCATGGGTTACAAAGCAGCGCTGTATTCTATCGGGTTTGACCTTCCAGAAGGAGATCGCCAGGCTGCCTTTCAAGGCGCCTCTGGTGGGTTTGCACTGCCAACCTTTCAGTTAGTAGCTGTGAGCTCAAGCATTGTCGGTACCCCAGACCTTGGCTACTGGAAACCCTGGTGGCACAGTGGTTAAGAGCTATGACTGCTAACCAAAAAAGGTCGGCAGTTCGAATCTACCAGGCACTCCTTGGAAACCCTCTGGGGCAGTTCTACTCTGTCTTCTAGGATTGCTATGAGTCCGAGTCAGAATCGACTAGACGGCAACGGGTTTAGACCTTGAGGCATTGCTACCCTGCTGTAATGTGTTCAAAGCTAGGAAGATCCAGTGATGCTTTTAAAACACAACTCTGGTCCATGAAACCATCCCTTGCCTCTGTGTGTCTCTGTCCCCGAGGAGTATCTGCTTTTTGGCAGAAGCTATGTTAAAACTTACTGAAGAAAGATGAGTGTGGTTGTTAGTTGCCATGGAGTCGGCTATGGCTCATGCACGACAGAACAAAATGTTGCCTGGCCCTGCACCTTCCCCTGATCGTTGGCATGTGAGTCCATTGTTGCAGCTCTGGTGTCAATTCATCTCATGGAGGGTTTCCCTGCTTTTCACTGACCCTCTACTTTACCAACCATGGCGTCTTTTTTTGTGATTGGTCTTTCCTGATGACGTGCCTGTCATGGATTGAATTGTGTCCCCCAAAAATGTGTGTCAACTTGGCTACGCCTTGATTCCCAGTATTGTGTGGTTGTCCACCATTTTGTGATCTGGTGTGATTATCCTGTGTGTTGTAAATTCTAAACTCTATGATGTTAATGAGGCCGGATTAGAGGCAGTTATGTTAATGGGGCAGGACTCAATCTACAGGATTAGACTGTATCTTGAGCCAATCTCTTTTGAGATATAAAAGAGAGAGGCTAGCAGAGAGAGAGGGACCTCATACCACCAAAAAACAAGAGCCAGGAACAGAGTGTGTGCTTTGGACCCTGGAGTCCTTGTGCTGAGAAGCTCCTAGACCAGCAGAAGATTGAGGACAAAGACCTTCCCCCCAGAGCTAACAGAAAGAGAGCCTTCTCCTGGAGCTGGCACCCTGAATTCTGACTTCTAAACTCCTAGACTGTGAGAGAGTAAATTTCTCTTTGTTAAGCCATCCAGAAGCCATTGTGGTATTTCTGTTATAGCAGCAGCAGATAACTAACAGAGTGTCCAAAGTAAGTGAGCTGAAGTCTCACCATCCTCACTGCTTTTTTTTAAAATAATATTCTATTATGTTTTCAGAGAAGCTTTACAGAGCAGTTTAGGTTCCTATTCAAAAATTTCTACACAAGTTGTTCAGTGATATTGGTTACATTCTTCACAATGTGTGAACGTTCTCATTACTTCCGTTCTGGTTGTTCCATTTCCATTAATCTAGTTTCCCGGTCCCTTACATTCTCATCTTTGTTTTAAGGTCATTGTTGACTATTTGATCTCATATAGATGGCTTTTCTAAAAAGCACAATGCTTATGGGTGATACTCATTGTTATTATTATTGTTACTTTAGATGAAGGTTTACAGAATAAACTAGCTTCTCATTGAACAGTGAGTACACATATTGTTTTATGACATTGGTTAACAACCCCACGACATGTCAACATTCTCCCTTCTCGACCGTGGGTTCCCCATTACCAGCTTTCCTGTCCCCTCCTGCCTTCTCGTCCTTGCCCCTGGGCTGGTGTACCCATTTAGTCTCATTTTGCTTTCTGGGCCTGTCTAATCTTTGGCTGAACGGTGAACCTCAGGAGTGACTTCATTACATACATACATAGGTAGATAGGTAGGTAGGTAGATAGATTAGATTAGATAGATAGATAGATAGTCAGTGGGTGAGTGGGTGGGTGGATAGATGGATGGACGGATGAATGGTTGGTTGAATGGATGGATAGATAGATAAGTAGATGTTATGGATAATAGGTGGGTGAGTGGATGGATGGATGAAAGAATGGAAGGGTGGATAAATAGATAGGTAGGTAGGTAGGTAGATAGATATATAGACAGACATTCTCTCATGCTAAGGCCCAGAGTTTCTCAGCCTCAGCACTGTGGACATTTGGTCTGGATCATCCTCTGTGGTGGGGGCCATCCTGTGCATAGTAAGGTGTTGAGCAGCGTCCCTGGTCTCTCCACCCACCAGATGCCATTAGAATTCCCACCCGAGGTGTGACAACCAAAAATGTCTCCAGGCTTTGCCAAGTGTTCCCTGGGGAGAAAGGGGGAAGGCACAGTCACCCCCAGCTGAGAACCACAGTGTTAAACAATCACATTTTTATCCTTTTCCTACTTTAACTGCTCACTCATCCTTTTAGTACATGAGTATGTGCATCTTGTCAACCAGGGAATGTGTTAGGTGCTGAGGATAAATAAAACCCTGTGGTTCAAAGCCAACAACATCTGTCTGTCCGTACATCTAGCAGCTGGATAAATAAAAGGTGCCTGGCAGCTTTCCTTCACTGACTGCAGTCAGATGGACACAGATTCGAGTCCCGGATTCCCTGGTTTCTACCCCAAACCGTGGCTGCCCATCACATCATTCCAGGCTTCTCTCTCCCTCTCTTCCATCTTGAGACTCACTCCCCTTCTCCCTTCCTCTCTCCTCCTCCATCATGATTCACATCATCGCTGGATGGATAAAAGTGGCTTTAGGAAAGACCAAGGTAGGTAAAGCGGTAATGTGCCTTTCTGTGCGCACAGCTGGAATTGGTGGTGTTAACTTGGAAAGTCTTCCTGCTGGTCTTTACTCAGCAGGAGGCGCTATGGAGAAGTGCAAGTGGGAGAACAGTGCGATGGTTCCTCAAACAGTTAAAAATGGAGTCACCATGTGACCCAGCAATCCCACTTCTGGATGACTTCCCAAATCTTGAAAACAAGGACTCAGATACATGTACAACAGTGTTCACAGCAGGGCTATTTACAACAGACAAAAAGGCAGAAACAACCCAAGTGTCCATCAACAGATGAATGGATAAACATGTGGTCCATCCATATAACCAGTAACCAGCTGCCATCACGTTGACTCTGACTCATGGCGACCCGATGTGTGTCAGAGTAGAACTGTGCCCCATAGGGTTCTCATGGCTTTTTTTTTCTTTTATTGTACTTCAGGTGAAGGCTTACAGAACAAAAAGTTTCTCATGCAACAGTAGTACACATGTTGTTTTATGACATTGGTTAACAACCCCACAACATATTAACCCTCTAACTTCTCAACCTTTTTTTTTTTGGTGAAAATACACATAGCCAAAG
>NW_004444070.1:7362658-7463150 GCF_000243295.1 Trichechus manatus latirostris | reverse complement strand
GTTGTTTTGTCTCCTGTTGGACGCTCCGTGAGGCTGCTTTCTCATACCCCCATTTGCTGGTCTCCGATAGGAGTCCAAGATGGCGGATCCGGGCTGCGTTAGCTGGTAGGGGACCTCTGCATGTATCTCTCCTCGCTCTCCCTTCTCTGTCGGTTTTCTCACTCCATTTGGTGCTTAGCTGAGTTCTTTATCTCTTCATTTGACGTTTTAGGGTTTCAGGATTGTTGTTTTCTCTGTTCGGCTTAGTTTTTCGGATCTTCGCTGTGGAGGGACGGCGTGATGCTTCTGCCTAGAGCGCCATTTTGCCAGAACTCTCCTCATGGCTGATTTTTGGGCAAAGAGATTGACAGGCTTTTCTTCCGAGGTGCCTCTGGATGAACTTGACCCTCCAACCTTTCAGTTAGCAGCTCAGTGTGTTAACTGCTTGCACCACGTGTAATGGAATATTGTTCCACCGTAAAAAGAATGGAGTTCTGATACAAGCTGTGATGTGGTTGAACCTGGAAAACATGAAGTTGAGTGAAAGAAGCCGGACACAAAAGGATAAACATTGTATGGTTGCATGTTTACAAAGTGTCCAGAATAGTCACATTCTTGAAGGTAGAAAGCTGACTAGTGGTTGCCAGTGGCTGGGAGTAAGGGGGAATGGGGAGTGACTGTTAATGGGTAGGGGGTTTCCTTTCAGGATGATGAGAATGTTCTGGAACCAGATGGAAGTGATGGTTGCATAAGAGTGAGAATGTATTAAATGTCACTGAATTGTTCACTTAAAAGTGATTAATCTTATGTTATATGAATTTCACCTCAATTCAAAAAATTTTTTAAAAGAAGAGCAAATAGCAAAAGCATCCAAATGACATTTGCAGATGAAGCTGAATCACTGGATGCTGCTGGACAGTCAGACAGACAGACAGATGTCGTTGGGTTCAAACCACTAACCTTTTGGTTAGCAGCTGGAGCTTAACCACTGCGCTACCAGGGCTTCTTTTGTTGTTGTCTAATGCTGTCAAGTTGACTCCGACTCATGGCGCCCCCGTGTGTGTCAGAGTAGAACTGCGCTCTGGAGGGTTTTCATGGACGATTTTTTTGGCAGTAGATCGACGGGACTTGCTTCCAAGGTGCATTCTGGGTGGGTTCAAACCACCAATCCTTCAACTAGCAGTCGAACACTTAACCATTTGTGCCCCCAGGGAAAGCTCGATAGATAGATAACAATAACAACATAAAAAAACCAAACCCATTGCCATCGAGTTGATTCCGACTCATAGCGACCCGATAGGACAGAACAGAATTGCCCCATGGGGTTTCCAAGGCTGCCACATCTTTCTCCTATGGAGCAGCTGGTGGGTTTGAACTGCCAGTCTTTTGGGTAGCAGATGAGAGATTAACCACCACGCCACCAGGGCTCCTTCGATAGATAGCTGCTGTCAAATTGGCTCTGACTCATGGTGACCGCATACTACAAAATAAAACGTTGTCCGGTCCTGCACCATCTTCGTGATCGTTGGTACATCTGCATCTTCCAGCACTATATCAGACAATGTTCTGTTGGAATCCCTAAGGTTTTCATTGGCTAATTTCCGAAGTAGATCACCGGGGCTTTCTTCCTAGCTTGTCTTAGTCTGGAAGCTCCGCTGAAACCATCCACGAGTGACCCTGCTGGTATTTGAAATACTGGTGGCATAGCTTCCAGCATCTCAGCAGCACACAAGCCACCACAGTACGACACACGGGCAGACAGGTGGCAGCCGATGCTGTGAACACCAATGAAAAAGTGAAGAGACCAATCGTGGTCTGAAAAATACCAAAACACGAACCTCGTGGATCTGGGGTCCGAGGGCGGTGCGCGTGGGGAAGCAGCAGGGCTTTGGGATATGGCGCGTGCTGGTTTGTGGGGTGCCGAGGGGGGCCCCGTGAGTGCCTGCAATTCCACAGATGAGGAACCACGTGGCCTGAGGGAGCAGCCACTTCCAGGAACTCCGGTCCAGCTCCAGCTGTGAATTGTTTTCGGCTGCGGGGTGTCAGGTGTTGACTGATTGGATGGGTTTTTGAGAAGTATAACTCAGATGGTTAATGAGCCGAGGATGGCTTGTGAGGAGAGATGAAAGGCGTCCAACACGCAGAGCCTGGCTCCATCACTACTGGGGGGCTTCTCCGGGCAGCCCCTGATATACTTGAAAGACATAAAGACCTAGGAGAGCAGAGAATAATTTAGCATAAGGGGTTATAATTAGGAGGACTGGGATGAAATGAAGAAAGGGAAATTTCAGGGCTGAGTATCAGTAACATTTGTTTGACAGGATGCATTCGTACATTATGAAAAAAAAAATCTCTGAAGAGAGTCGGTGGAAACCCTATCACACAGGGTTCTGACAGGACGAAATTCTGGATCCTGTTTTACATGGAGAAAATCTTTCTTGACGCTTTAGGGAGGTTTTGAAGTTTCTATGAAGCCAGACCCTTCCATCATAATGCTGTGTGCCTTAGTGAAACGCCACAGAGTCTCCCCAGATCCAGGCCTGATGCTGGGATGGTTTCCCCAGCCAGAGAAAATCCAGGAATTTAGTTGGCTAGTCATACACTTAGCCAAGCAAGAGGCCAGTATCTGGGTATCTGGAATTGTCTACAGATTAACTGTGCAGGGAGATATCCCCTGGGTGTAGGGACTACGTAAGCCCGGCCTCCAGAGCTTCCCGGTTGTCGTGGGCAGCAAGACCACATCAAGGTCTCCCCAACAGCGCTCCTCACTAACTGGGTGGATTTGGGAGGAAGGCAAGCAATTTAAAGCCCCACGATTAAGCAAAACCCAGGCAGCATAGAACATGGGATTGTTTCTTTTAAATAGCACAGCTAAATTATAATTATATTTCATCATGCATGGCCCAAAGAAGAAGGCTTTTGTAACAAGATCCCACTTCAGCCTTGGGCTATTATAAATCTCGGGATGTGGCGGCAAGCTGGGATGGGAGGAAGGGAGAGTCCTAGGGGAACCCTCTAGATCTGTGGGACAGAAGTAAGCATCGAGGGGTCCCCTGCCCATATTTAGGACTCATGGAGGATAGAGAAGGCAGAGAGGTTGTAGCAAATCTACGGCCGCCAACATTCCGCGCGCTTTGGGTTTCTTCATTGCTTTTCTTTGATTTATCTCCTGGTCGCTGGAAATGGAATGAATTCTTTAAACCTAACACACTTTGGGCCAAGAAAATGAATGGGGGCCCCCGGTGCCCTTAATTGCTCGTGATTTGTGGCACCCCTAACCAATAACGGTTTTGCGCGTGGAAAGCACTAAGAATTGAAAACGGAAGGCAAGGGGACCACCGCACTCGTAAGCACAGAGCGCAGAAAATAAGGGCCCGTCTGCCCGGGGGTCAGCCCCCTTGTGTCCACGTCGCCAGCGGGAGGGAGTCCAGCCCCCCCTCGGCCTCAGCGTCTTCCTGTCTGGATCTGGGAGCCCTCCGGAAGGGCTGGGCTGCCTGCGGACACAGACCCGCCCTGTGTGCTCTGCAAACCAGCTCTGTGGCTGGCGCCTCTCGCGCTGGGCCTCCATGATGCTTTTCTGGCCAACCGCTAGAACATTCTTGGTCTTTTGTGGCGGCCCGTCCTGCAGCCCAAGCAAGGGCTGGGCTCAACGGTTTCCATCCCATCCCCCTCCTCCCAGGAGCAGGCTTGGGGTGGGGTCTGCACAGGGGCCTGGGGAGGGACCACATGGGAGACCCTCCTAGCTCTGCGTCCTATATCTGGGTGTGCAACCAGGGTGAGTCCAGCTTAGGGGAGGGGACAAGAGGGGCCCAAAGCCTCTAAGCTGTTATTTAAAGAGTTATAAAAAAAAAAAAAAGAAAAGAAAAAAACCTGTTGGCTTGGATTAACAAGCTGAGCGCTTCAGTTCAAACACAAATCAAGATGTTAACACCAGCATGCCCAGCCTGCTTTTGCTCCCTTTTTTAATATTTTAAGATGGAAAAAGAACACAAAAGTGTCAGATGGGGAAAAACAAAACCGAACCAGGTGCCACTGAGTCGATTCCGACTCCTGGCGACCCCATGTGTGTCACAGGAGAACTGTCGTTTACAGAGTTTTCAATGGCTGATTTTTCAGCAGCGGATCACCAGGTCTTTCTTCTGAGGTGCCTGCAGGTGGACTTGAACCTCTAACCTTTCCTTTAGCAGCCGAGCACAGTCACTGTTTGTGCAACAGAGGGACTCCTGTGAGGTGGGAGATTATTAATTGTTGTTAGTTTCCATCGAGTCGGCTCCAACTCATAGCGACCTTGTGTACAACAGAATGAAACACTGCCCGGTCCTGTGCCATCCTCACAATTGTTGCTATGTTTGAGCCTATTGTTGCAGCCACTGTGTCAATCCATCTCATTGAGGGTCTTCCTCTTTTTCGCTAACCCTCTACTTTACCAAGCATGATGTCCTTCTCCAGGGACTGATCCCTCCTGATAACATGTCCAAAGTCTGTGAGACAAAGTCTCTCCATCCTTGCTTCTAAGGAGCATTCTGGCTGTACTTCTTCCAAGATGTAGATACCAGGGAAAAAAGCAAAGGCCGGAAATCTGAATCAAAAATCCAGTAATACATAAGGTAGAAACACCTAGGCTATTGGGAGCTCCCAAAGGGCTCCACCATGTGGAGTTTGGCACTGCTCACTCCCTTTGCTTTCAGAATCTCTGAGCTATTTACATTTAAAACCAGTCACATTGAAATGAACATCAGGGCTGGTATGAACTGATTTTGTAAAAGAAGAAGTTCCCGTCAATATATATTTGTGTGATCTTTGTGTATTCTACAGTCTGGAGGAAAGGGTTGCTGCTGTTAGGTGCCGTTGAGTTGATTCTGACTTACAATGACCCCATGTGACACAGTAGAACTACCCCATAGGGTTTTCAAGGTTGTAATCTATGGGAGCAGATTACCAGGTCTTTGTCCCACAGAGCCGCTGGTGGGTTTGCACTGCCAACCTTTCAGTTAACGGCCAAGCGCTTAACCATTGTTTCACCACGGCTTCTTGGATGAAAGGGTAAAGAGGCATAAATCACACTGGTCTCCCCATAAGGTCATCCTGAGTCAGAGAAGACTCCAGGGCAACTAGCAACAAGATCAGCCCTGAGGAGGGGGGTTGGGGTGTGCGTAGTCGAGGAGACGTTTGGATTAAGTTTAATCAATTAGAATTGGATTAATTAGATAAATGTATAATTATATCATGAGGTGATTAAATTACTTTTTCTTTTTAAATAACATTCCTCTTCATTGTCTACCGGGTTCCAATAAAATTTAAAAAGTTAAAAACATTATAAAAATGTTCATATAAAAATTGGAAAAAAGACAAAAAAGACCCAAAATGCTCGGTTAGTTGAAGGAGTGTATTTCTGAGCTAATGAAGATTTTTTCCCCCATTTTTCTGAAATAAGATACTGAATTCTCCAGTAGCTTCTTTTAGTTGGACTAAATAATAAAAAAAATAAAAAGGAAGAAAACAAAACCCAAACCAGTTGCCGTAGAGTCAATTCCAGCTCATAGTGACCCTATAGGACAGAGTAGACCTGCCCATGGGTTTTCTAAGGAGCGGCTGGTGGATTGGAACTGCTGACCTTTTGGTTAGTAGCTGAGCTCTTAATCACTGAACCATCAGGACCCAGTAGTTGGACTAGCGTATGAAAGACAGATAATAAAATTAAGTCTGAGCTAGGTCTGTAGGCAAAGTTTGAAAATATAAGATAGCTGCTACCTATATATATATATACGTATATACACACACATATATATAGTGACAAAGGGAAAGAAAAAAATAAAAGTGAGCATGGAAATGAGGAAAAAGATGATATTTTTAATTTCTTTTGAGTCCTTGTATTGCTGGAAGTGGATGAATCAAGTCTTAGTTTAAGCTAGGATGAAATTAAGTTTTAAACACCAAAAGGTATTGAAAACAGCAAATGAAAAACTGCGTCCTACGTCAACCAACCAGTTAAACCAGTTGCCGTTGAGTCGACCCCAACTCATGGCGATCCCACGTGTGTCAGAGTAGAACCACACCTCATAGGGTTTTCAATGGCTGATTTTTCAGAAGTAGATTGCCAGGCCTTTCTTCCAAGGCACCTCTAGGTGGACTTGAACTTCCATCCTTTTTGTAGCAGCTGAGTGCTTTAACTGTTGGCACCACCCAGGGATGCCAATATAATATGATACATAATATGGTACCATAAAAAAAATTTTCTGTGGAATAGATTCCAACTCAAGGTGATCCCATGTGTGTCAGAGAAGAATTTGCTCCATAGGGTTTTCAGTGGCAGAGTTTTTCGAAGTAGATGGCCAGGCTTTTCTTCTGAGGTGCCTCTGGGTGAACTCGAACTGCCAACCTTTTGGTTAGCAGCTGAGTGAGTCTCCACCACCTAGGGACTCCATATCAACCAAATACCCACTTGAACAAGAAGCTGATTCTCTCTACATCTATTTTGTCCTGTAGAATTCTCTTTTGCTATCACCCTGGAGTCTAGGAGGTGAAGGGCTTTTTGCTGTTGCTCATGGTTTCTCTGATAATGACAACTGAGGCTTGGGGGGCTCAATAATCCTGAGGGTAGAGCGAAAGTCCCCCCCCCCCGCCTGTCCGTTTGTGGTCCCACAGTGGGTTGTGTGTTGCTGTGATGCTGGAAATACCAGCAGGGTCACCCATGGTGGACGGGTTTCAGCAGAGCTTCCAGACTAAGACAGACTAGGAAAAAGTACCTGGTGGTCTACTTCTGAAAAAGTTTGCCAGTGAAAACCTTATGAATAGCAGAGGAACACTGTCTGATATAGTGCAAGAAGATGAGCTCCTTCTTCTCACAACCAGTTCTTCTGGTCTCAGGCAGTGGACAGGTTTCTGTGGAGCTTCCAGACTAAGACAGACTAGGAAGAAAGGCCTGGCGATCAACTTCCAAAAGTCAGCCAATGAAAACCCTATGGATCACAACAGAACATTGTCCAATATAGTGGTGGAAGATCTCCTAGATTGGAAGGGACTCAAATATACAGTGGGCGCAGAAGTAGACTTGAGCATACAAATGGTTGTGAGGATGATGCAGGACTGGGCAGCATGCACTGTTCTACACACAAGCCTCTGCTGACAGACGAGTGGTGGCTACCTATGAGGTGCATTGGCCAGGAATCGAACCCAGGTCTCCTGCTTGGAAGGGGAGAATTCTATCATGGAACTTCCACTGCCCCCATAAGTCCTAGTAGTCATTCCATTTGGATTTTGCTTTTTTTTTCATCATAATTGAATTTTAGTGAACCAGGCCTTCAGAATTCTGGCTGTTTGGACCATTAGGTCACGACCAAGTATCAGTTGGTGGCAGTATACCCTGACTGCAGGCAAAATATTAGAGAAAAGCAACCGTCCTTTTCACTTGAACCCAAGCAGCATGGTTTATTTAAAAAAAAAAAAAAGAAAAGGAAAGGAAAATCTACAAAAACAATCAAATGGATTCAGGTAGTTTGTTCATTTTCTCTTTCCTTTTTCTTGTCATCTTTCTTCATTTTTTGGTTTCTTGTCTCTTTCTACTTACCTTCTTTTTCTGTTTCATAAATACCTGGCGCTGTGTATTATCTCCACCCTTTCTAGCTGGGCTGTACTGTGCGGCTTGGGAGCTGCTTCCCTGGTCTGTGCAGCTGCACCAGTGGGATCCCTGGGGGCATTTTTTAAAAAAATATATTTATTTATTTTTATTTTACTTTTTTCATTTTTTTCTCAGTTTCTTGTCTCTCCACTCCAACCACAAGCTCCCTCAGCACTTTTTTTTTGCTCCTGTTTCTCTCTGCTCTCTCTCTTCTTTTTCATACCCAACCTAGCTCCACACATCACAACCTTCTCATACCTCTCCCTTCTGCCTATCCTCACAGTTTGCTGAACATTGCACTCCAGGGCTGCACAGGCATGACCTACTGCCCTGCACTGACCACTGGCTCACCTTTCCAGCCACAGTATGTGCCACAAACAACACATCCCCGCCCCTCCCCTTCAGCTGGACGTGCCCTGCTGCACCATAGCTGAAGAACTGGCCTTGACTATTGGACAAGGAGGTGAAAAATATCTTGTCCACAGATGAGCAAACAACAAAGAATGCAAAGCCCACCTGCTCAGACATAACCAAATAAAACAAAAAAGCAGAATGAAACAAACAAATCTACAATCAATAAATGAAGAAAATAACTACTGAATGTCCCAAAGACAGCAGACAATATCAAAACATATAAAAAAAAAGAGGACAGGATGGTTCCACTAGGTGTCCAAAATAAAACACCAGATGACTTTCCAGTAGAAGAAAAGGCACTAGAACTACCTGATAGGGAATTCAAATCTCTAATATTCAAAGCTATACAAGAATTGAAGCAAAAATCAGACAGAAATGAGGAAAAAATAGACAAATTCATAGAAAAGGGAGACAAATTCGTGGAAAATGCAGACAAAAAAATGGAAGAATTCAGGACAATAATACAGGAACAAAATGCCAAAATAAGTTCACAACTAGAAATCATACAAAAACAACAATTAGAAATCTGAAAGATAAACAAGATTTCAGAAATGGACAGTGTCATAGAAGGGCTGAGGAACAGGTTTGAAACTATGGAAGACAGGATCAGCGAAATTGAAGACAAACCACTTGGATACAACTTTGAGGAAAAAGCAGAAAAATGAAGAATCCCTGAGAATTATGTGGGATACAATCAAAAGCAAACTTTGCAAGTGATCAGAGTTCCAGAACAGGGGGAGAAAATGGAAAACACAAAGAGGATCATTGAAGAATTGCTGACAGAAAACTTTCCTAATATCATGAAAGATGAAAAGCTGACCATCCAAGAAGCTCAACAAACCCCATATACTATAGACCCCAAAAGAAAATCACCAAGGCATCTCATAATCAAACTCGCTAAAACTAAAGACAAAGAAAGAATCCTGAGAGCAGCTCGAGAAAGACAAAAAGTCACACACGGAGGGGAAACAATAAGACTAAGCTCTGATTACTCGACAGAAACCATGCAGGCAGAAGGCAATGGGATGATATATATAAAACCCTGAAGGAAAAAAAATTGCCAACCAAGAATAATACATTCTGCAAAACTCTTGCTCAAATATGATGGTGAAATTAGGACATTTCCAGATAAACAGAAATTAAGGGACTATGTAAAAACTAAACAAAACTTGCGAGAATTATTAAAGGGAGTCTTTCGGTTTGAAAACAAACAACATCAGATGACAGTCTGAATGTAGGACACAAGATCGCACCAGCCAGATACCAACCTAGGAAGAGAACTCTTGAGGACTTTTCCAAAGCACAAGATTTGCAACAGGGAACCGGAGAGGTTAATCTGCAAATGACAACAATGTCAGAACAATAAAAGAGGGAATAAATGGTGTAGGTATAGAACCTTCTAATGGAGAGGAAGGCAAGATGATACCAAGTAATAATTAGACTGGTTCAAACCTAGGAAGATAAGGGTAAATTTCAAGGTTACCACAAAGAAATTTAACAAATCTACCATAAAAATAAAAAAGAAAAGCATAAAGTCTAAGTAAAAACAAAATCTACAAAAACAAATGAAAAAAAAATCCACAAACAAAAGGAATTCAGCATAGGAGAGTAAGAGGAACAAAGAAATCATCAGACGACAAAAAAAAAAAAAAGAAAAAAAAAGCAGTACAAAATGATAGCAATAAACTCACACCTATCAATAATTACACTGAACATAAATGGCCTAAATGCATCCATAGTGACATAATGGATTAAAAAAAAAAAAACAAGATCTATCAATATGCTGTCTACAAGAGACACACCTTAGAAACAAAGACAAATTTATTAAAAATAGAAGAATAGAAAAAAATATCAAACAAACAGCCACCAAAAAAGAGTATCAGTGGCAATACTAATCTCAGATAAAATAGACTTTAAACGAAATCCACCATAAAAGACAAAGAAGGGCACTGTATCATGACTAAAGGGAAGATCCAGCATGAATAAATACCTACGCACCCAATGACAGGGCTCCAAAATACATAAAACAAACTTTAACAGCACTGAAAAGAGAAATTGACGGTTCCACTGCAGTAGTAGGAGACTTCAACACACCACTCTCGGTAAAGGACAGAACATCTGTAAAGAAACTCAACAAAGATACAGAAGATCTAAAGGCCACAATCAACCCACTTGACCTCATATATATAGAACACTCCCCTCAACAGTTGCAAAGTACACATTATTTTCTAATGCACATGGAATGTTCCCCAGAATAGACCACATCTGAGGCCACAAAGCAACCCTCAGCAAAACCCAACACACTGAGATAATATAAAGTATAGTCTCTGATCACAATGCCATCAAAGTAGAAATTAAAAACAGGAAGTGCAATGAAAAAATCAATTACATGGAACCTAATAACACCCTACTTAAAAACCACTGGGTAATAGAAGAAATCAAAGATGGAATAAAAAATCTCCTAGAATCCAATGAGTATGAAAACACATCATACCAAAACCTTTGGGACACAGCAAAGGCAGTGATCAGAGGTTAGTCTACAGCAATAGATGCACACATCAAAAAAGAAGAAAGGGACAAAATCAAAACATGAGCTACACAATTCGAACAAATAGAAAGAGGACAGCAAAAGAAGCCTACATCCACCAGAGGAAAGGAAATAAAGATCAGAGCAGAAATGAATGAAACAGAGAATAGAAAAACAATAGAAAGAATCAACAAAACCAAAAGTTGGTTCTTTGAAAGGATCAACAAAATTGATAAACCACTGGCCAAACTGACAAAAGAAAATAGGAGAAAATGCAAATAACCCAAATGAGAAATGAAAGGAGGGACATTACAACAGACCCAACTGAAATAAAAAGGATCATAACAGAGTATTATGAAAAACTATACTCCAACAAATTTGAAAACATAGAGAAAATAGACAAATTTCTAGAAACACACTACCTACCCAAACTAACACAAAATGATGTTGAAAATCTGAACAGACTCATTAACAAGAGAAGAGATTGAAAAGGTAGTAATAAAAAACAAACAAACAAACAAAAAAAAACCTCCCAACCAAAAAAAAGCCCTGGCCCAGATGGCTTCATTGGAGAATTCTACCAAACATTCAGAGAAGAGCTTACACCAGTACTACTCAAACTATTTCAGAACATAAAAAAGGAAAGGATACTTCCAAAGTCATTCTATGAAGCCAGCATAACCCTGATACCAAAACGAGGCAAAGACCCCACAAAAAAAAAAAAAGAAAAAAAGAAAATTATGGACCAATATCTCTCATGAATATAGATGCAAAAATTCTCAGCAAAATGCTAGCCAATAGAATTTGGCATCATATCAAAAAAATAATACACCACTACCAAGTTGGATTTATACCAGGTATGCAAGGATGGTTCAACGTTAGAAACTCAAGCAACATAGTCCACCACATAAATAAAAGGAAAGAAAAGAATCACATGATCATCTCAATTAACACAGAAAAGGCATTTGATAAAGTCCAACACCCATTCCTGATAAAAACTCTCAATAAAATAGATATAGAAGGGAGATTTCTCAACATAGTAAAGGACATCTATATAAAACCAACAGCCAACATCATTCTTAATGAAGCGAGGCTGAAAACATTCCACTGGAGAACAGGAACAAGACAAGGATGCCCATTATCTCCATTCCTATTTAACACTGTGCTGGAAGTCTAGCTTGAGCAATAAGGCAAGAAAAAGAAATAAAGGGCATCCAAATTGGTGAGGAAGAAGTAAAACTGTCTCTGTTTGCAGATGATGTAATACTATCTACAGAAAACCCAAAACAGTCCATGAGAAAACTACTGGAACTAATAGAAAGAGTCAGCAGAGTGGCAGGATACAAGATAAACATACAAAAATCGATTGGATTCCTATACACCAATGAAGAGAATGATGAAAAGGAAATCAGGAAAACGATATCATTTATAACAGCCACTAAAAAGATAAAATACTTAAGAATAAATCTAACCAGGGATGTACAAGACCTACACAGAGAAAACTACAAAACACTACTGCAAGGAACTGGGCAGTGTTCAGTTCTGTTGTGCACGAGGTTGCCATGAGTCGGGCTGACTCTGTGGTAGCTAACAGCAACAAGAACAAACTAGAACGACATGATCTCATTTATTTTAGAATTGGTGTGGTGTCTGCTCCTCCCCCACCCCCACCCTGACTCACTCCATCTCAGTGTAAGGAAGGTGGGATGTTGAACGTTTGAGATGTTGAGGACACTGCGTCTGCTTTGATGCTGCAGCAGGTAAGACTCCATGCTTCCACTCAAGGTGGCTTCTGAGTCTGTAGGGAGGGAATGATGGGAAGTTTCAGCAGCAGCAATGTCGTGGTTGTTTTTAGTGGCTGTCTAGTCAATTCCTACTCATGGTGACCCCATGTACAACAGAACGAAATGTTGCCCAGTCCTGCATCATCTTCATGATCCTTGCTATGTCTGAGCCCATGGTTGTGGCTATTGTGTTAAACCACTTCATTGAGGGTTTCCCTCATTTTCATTGACCCTCTGCTTTACCAGGAGCCCTGGTGGCGCAGCGGTTAAGAGGTCAGCTGCTAACCAAAAGGTCGGCAGTTCGAATCCACCAGGTGCTCCTTGGAAACCCTGTGGGGCAGTTCTGCTCTGTCCTATAGGGTCGCTATGAGTCGGAATTGACTCTACTGTAATGGGTGGTGGTGGTTTACTTTACCCAATTTAATATCTGTTATGGGTTGAATTGCGTTGTGGACCCTAAACCCCTATACTGGTGAATGTAATCCCACTTGGGAATAGGATTTTCTTTGTTATGTGAATGAGGCCATTATCAGTTTCGCTTGTGTCTTAAACCAAACACCTTTGAGATACAAAAGGAGCAGATTAGACACAGACAGGAAAGCACGAACAGAGAGGAAGAGATACACCACATGGAGATGGCCAAGGCACCGAGGAACAGAAGCTGAAGAGATGAGGAACTGCCCCCAGAGCCGAAAGAGAGAGAGAGAGCGCCTTCCCCTAGAGCCAGCACCCTGAATTCGGACTTCTAGCCTTCTGAACTGTGAGGAAATAAATTTCTGTTCATTAAAACCACCCCTTTGTGTTGTTTCTGTTCAAGCAACACTAGGAGATAAAGACAATGTCGTTTTCCAGTGGTTGGTTTTTCCTGAGAAATTGTCCAAAGCAAAAGAGCTGAAATCTCTCCTTCCTCACCTCAAAGGAGCTGTTGCGGATTAAATTGTGTCCCCCAAAATATGAATCAGGATCCTAACTCTTACATCTGTGGGTGTAATCATGTTTGGAAATAGGCTTTCTTTGTCATGTTAGTGAGGTCATACCAATGTCCAGTGGGTCCTACACCTAATCACTTCTGAGTTCTAAGGAGCAGGCAGGCACAGAGGCAAGTGAGCCCAAACAGGGGAAGCTAGATGCCCCGTGGAGACCACCAAGGAACGGAGGAACGCCGGGGCTGGAGAAGCTGAGACCAGGACCTTCCCTCAGAGCTGACAGAGAGAGAGCCTTCCCCTAGAGCCTCTTGAACTGTGGGACAATAAATTTCTGTTGGTTAGAGCCACCCACTTGTGGTGTTTCTGTTCCAGCAGCACTAGATAGCTAAGACAGGAGCATTCTGGTTGTCTTTCTTCCGACACTGATTTCTTTGTTCTAGAACGGACATACTGGCAGAGGCTACCCCAAGCTCTGGTCCTTTCACTTTTGTGGAGCAGATCCGGCCTCTTGAGAGGTGTCCCGTTCCCTCTGAAAAGGGTTTCTTTCCCGCTGCAATAGCCAGGGCTAAGTAGTAACATTTGATCAACATCAACTCTGTTCGATCTTTGGGACTTCTTGTGGTGTGTGTGTTTACAAGAGAACTCGGATCTCTCTTTGGGATAATGACAGACATTTGCTGACAAAGTGCTTCTCCCTCGCTCAGAGAGAGTGATGCTTCTTAGTGTCCTGGAAATACCAGGGTTCTGCCCCAACAGCTTTGCGAGGAGTTAAGTGTAAATGAATCAGAAACGTGGATTCTGTTGAATTCTCAACACATGGGTTTAAGGGTTTTGGCAGAATCTTTTTTTTTTTTTTTTTTTTTTTTTGTGCTTAACCCCAAACATTTGAGAAGTGGTTGGAGCTGTTTTGATAAACACCAGGGGCCGTGGGCTGCTGTGGTCATGAAGATGAAGGAGGTCCTGCATCTGCAGCCTTTTGGGAGAAAATAAAACCAGTTGCCGTTGACTGGACCCCAACTCAAAGAGCCCCCATGCTCATCAGAGTACAACTATGCTCCACAGGGCTTTCAATGGCTGTTTTTTTAGAAGCAGATCGCCAGGCCTTTCTTCCCAGACACCTCTGGATGGGTTTGAACGGCCAACTTTTCGGTTAATAGCAGAGCACTTAACCAGTTGTGCCACTCAAGGACCCCTAAAACTGGTTGCCATGGAGTTGATTCCAACTCATGGCAGCCCTACATAGCTGATTTTTTCGGAAGTAGATCACCAGGACTTTCTTCCGAGTTGCCTCTGGGTGGACTTGAACCTCCAAACTTTCTGTTAGCAGCTGGTTGAGTTAACTGTTTGCACCACCCAAGGACTCCCTATGCTAGTTAATGACTCATCATTATAGTAATAAAAAAAATAAAAACAATATTATCAGTACCAGTTGCCACTGAGTCAACTCCAACCCATGGCAACCCCCTGCGTGTCCGAGTAGAACCGTGCTCCATGGGGTTTTCAGTGGCTGATTCTTCAGTAGTAGAGTGCTAGGCTTTTCTTCTGAGGGAGGCCCCTCTGGGTGGACTTGAATTTCCAGTCTCTCATTTAGCAGCCACGCACTTAACTGTTTGCAGGGAGGCACCTTTAGAAAGAAGCCAAGCATTGTTCCTTAAGCTGATGTGGTTTGGAATGAGACTGGTGCTCAGGCACCTTGGATACATGAGATGGGAAAGCCTACGAAGAGTAACTGAGATGGAAGAGAAACGTTTGTATGTAGCCTGAGGGTTTGTCCTGGGGAGAAAAAAGCCTGGCACTCTGCTTCTGAAAAATCAAGCCCTGAAAACCCTGTGGAGCACAGTTCTACTCTGACAAGTGTGGGGTCACCATGAGTTGGAGTCATCTGAAGGGCAACTGATTTGGTTTGTTTAAGGACTTCAGTAGATGTGAAACCAAAGAGAGAAATAGAATATTCAGCCCCAGAGGTGCCTCAGAAGAAAGGCCTGGTGATCTGCTTCAGAAAAATCAGCACTGAAAACCCTACGGAGCACAGTTCTCCTGATACCTGTGGATGTATCATGAGTTGGCATTGACTTGATGGCAACTAGCTTTGTTTTTGGTTTGGTGGGATTATCCAGGAGTTGGAAGACACAGGTGGACAGCCTGTGGCTTCGAGCTGACCTACCTTTGCCTTTCTCAGCTCTGGTGGTGCAGTGGTTAAGCACTACGGCTGCTAACCAAAAGGTTGGCAGTTCAAATCCACCAGCCGCTCCTTGGAAACCCTATGGGGCAGTTCTACTCTGTCCTACAGGGTCACTGCGGGTCAGAATCGACTGGACCCTGCAACTGCTTTGTTTACGGGTCCTCTCATCCGCAGGGTGGAGCCAGCACAGACGCTGCCAGCCTTGCCGAGTCGTCTTGCTGTATGTGTTCAAGACATCAGTGAGTGTGCCCCTAGATTACCTGAGGGAACCACGTGGGGTCACATGCACCCCACTCATTAACTTTCAGTGAGACGTCCCCACGGCCGGATGCAGGCCATCTGGGATACTCTTAGGAAGAAGCAGAGATTGATTCTGTAGCTGCGTGTGTGCACGTTTCTCTTTATTTCCAGCAGCGGAGGCGTTGGAGTCCCCACAGCCTAATGAATAAAGTAGGAGAGTTAAGAAGTGAGCTGTGTAGCCCATTATGTAAGCACGTCTGTCATTTCTTTTTTTGTCAACAAGAATTACACGGAGACACACGTTCCTCATTTAGCGTCGCTGTTTTCAGCAGGATGGGGTGGTGTGGGGCGCAGGCTCTGGGCTGGCTGAGAAGTGATTATATTCCACGCACGCGCAGGCGGGTGAGGACCCCTGGCGCGGTTTCTGATGGCGCTTGGCATCCGCTGTCACGAAGACACCTTTGGAGTGGAGCTGTAGGCCAATAGGGGGAAGCGTCACATGGTGGAAACAAGAAAGGGGGTGTTGCGGGCTGGCCTTGGAGGTAGGGGTCCCTGAGCGGTGGCACCGGCAGGATTGCCTGCGTCCCACCCACCCGCCGTGCGAGTGCACAGCCCCCAGGACCAGGGCGCAAGGCGCTTGACTGGGTTGGGGGAGCCATGCTTTCCTGCACCCAGGCGGGAAGGGAGAGCTCCCCTAGCGGGCAGGGATTGCCATTCAATGCAGGGATTGTAAAGTGAGGCCACTTGCGTTGCTTCATGGCACAAGTCCATATTTTAGGAGACCTGGTGGCTCAGTGGTTAAGAGCTACGGTTGCTAACCAAGAGGTCAGCAGTTCGAATACACCAGGTGCTCCTTAGAAACTCTATGGGCAGTTCTACTCTGTCCTATAGAGTCCCTATGAGTCAGAATCGACTCAACGGCAACGGCAACCTGTCCATGGTGGACAGGTTTCAGCCGAGCTTCCAGACTGAGACAGACTAGGAAGAAAGGCCTGGCAATCTACTTCTGAAAAATCAGCTGATGAAAACCCTATGGAACGCAACAGAACATTGTCTGGTATAGTGCTGGAAGATGAGCCCCTAGGTTGGTTTGGTTTTGGGTTTTCTGGTGGCACTATGGTTCAGTGCTTGGCTGCTCACCAAAAAGTTGGCAGTTCGAACTCACCCAGTGGCTCCTTGGGAGAAAAGATGTGGAGATCTGCTCTCATAAAAAAAATAAAAAGAAAACCAACCTGTTGCCATTGAGTCAATTTCGACTCCTAGCGACCCTCTAGGACAGACTAGAACTGCCCCATAGTGTTTCCAAGGAGCACCTGGTGGATTCGAACTGCCAACCTTTTGGTTAACAGCCAAAGACTAAATCACTGTGCCACCACAAAAAAAAAACCCACTGCCCTCGAGTCAATTCTGACTCATAGCGACCCCATAGGATTTCCAAGGCTATAAATCTCTATGGAAGTAGACTGCCACATCAACTTAAAGAACAAGGCCCATCTTCTCGCAAAAGGTACCTGCAAATGGTTAAGCGCTCGTCTGCTAACTGAGAGGCTGGAGGTTCGAGTCCAACCAGAGGTGCTTTGGAAGAAAGGCCTGGTGATCTACTTCTGAAAAGCCAGCCATTGAAAACCCTGTGGAGCACAGTTCATTCTGACACACATGGGGTCATCACCATGAGTTGGAGTTGACTCAATGGCAACTGGTACCAGTAATACTGTTTTTATTTTTTTATTGCTCTAAGGATGGGTCATTAACTAGCGTGGGGAGTCCCTGGGAGGTGCAAACGGTTAACTCGATTGCTTTAACCACTGCGCCACCAGGGTTCCTTCTCATAAAGATTACAGCCTAAGAAACCCTATGGGACCGTTCTACTCTGTCACATGGGGTCACTAGGAGTTGGAATCAACTTCACGGCACCAAACCACCAGGACAACCAATTTCAGCAGGGGTCTTTGTACCTAGGGAAAAATGGCTGACCTTTTTAGACGATAAAGTTTCTTCTTTCCTATAGATACAGATGGTCATGTTTTTCATTTAAATATGCACAAGAAGTCTCCACAAAGTTAACAGATCGCCTCTCTTCCCATCTAAAATCTTGTTACCTTTCTCAATTCAGCATTTGGTCCTATTTCAATACAAATAATGTAGTATTAATTATGGAGTTCCAACACCAGTCTGTCCGTTTGTCCTACTGTGGGGGCTTGCGTGTTGCTGTGATGCTGGAAGCTATGCCACCAGTATTTCAAATACCAGTAGGGTCACCCATGTTGGACAGGTTTCAGCGGAGCTTCCAGATTGAGACAGACTAGGAAGAAATGTCTGGTGATCTACTTCTGAAAATCAGTCAGGGAAAACCCTATGGATCACAACATAACATTGTCCCACTTGCTAGGACATGTCATCAGGAGGGATCAATTGCTAGAGAAAGCCATTGTATTTGGTGAAGTAGAAGTCTGGCCAGGGAGACCCTCAGTGAGAAGGATTGACCCAGTAGCTCCAGTGATGGATTCAAACACACTGTCAATTGTGAGGTTGATGCAGAAGTGGTTAGTGTTTCATTCTGTTGTACACCAGGTCACCATGAGAAGAGCGGACTGGAAGGCAGCAAGGATGACAACAAAGGCTAGGAATGCAGAGGCTAAATACTGATGATAAATCGCCTGCTACTGATGCTCCTTCATCCTGGAGATGTTTGGAGCTGAATTTGGATTTAAATGATTCAAACAAACTCGTGTATTTTCTGCGTATCTTTCCCCCCCAGGGAAATTTATGGTGTGCTCACCTACCCCTCACTGTACTCTTCAATACAATGTGTTGTTCTGAGTTGCCACGAGTCAACTACAACTCATGGAGACCCCGTGGACAATAGAAGGAAACATTGCCCCTTTCTGTGCCATCTTCATGATCGGTGGTATGTCTGAGTCTGCTACTGTGGTTGTTCAAAACGCAAGGAGAGTTTATGAATGAGATAAACCCGAGCTGTGAATGAATCATCCAACGTGGCTTCATCATTTTCATCTCTTGGAACGCCAAGGCCATTTGGCTGGATGTGTGGTGGTCCGTCTCCCCCTTCCTCCGATGCCGGGTTCATTATGTCCCTGATGTCTTTGGTCCCTGCTCTTAATTTCGCTGCCATGGTTTGCAGGAGGGAGCTTTTTGCCCGAAGACTCTCCCTATTCAGAACTTCACTAATAAGCTCCTCATAACTTCCACCGATGTCCGTGGAATGCGTGACTCTCAGGATTAAATCCCCCACCTCTATTGTACAAGAGGCGGCAGGAATGTTTTTGCCAGAGCCTGCGCGCATCAGTAAATTAACTATGCCACCATCACGGATGTCTGAATTAGTTTTCTGCTTACGTGGAGTTTTCTCTGGCTGCACCCAGTGATGAGTTTTTCCCTGCAAATCTCAGCCATACCTATTTTGTTTCCTCAGGCAAAGAAAATATAAGGTTCTTAAGAGAAAATACCTACCCTACTTATAGGGAAAAATAAGGTAAGGAAAGGTTTCTCCTGTTTAAAAATTCCAGAGATGACAAAACAGACATTTAAACTTCATATGCTTTAAAAATAGACTGTCCTCTTGCTCCATCAATGAGAACACATAGAAATCCTGGATAATGCTAAGGAAATTGGAGAGGAATCCCAGCCTTCAAAAAACTCGATAGGCATAATCTAAACATACATACACATTTGTTTCATGCATGTCTGTCCACCCATCAGAGTATATATGTATGTATGTATACGTATCTATCTATCTCATCCACCCACCCATCCATCCATCCACCCACCCACCCACCCATCCATCCATCCATCTATCCATTCATCCATACATGATTGATGGATAGATAGAGTTATACATGGAATGATGAGTGTGTCTGCTGCATCTGGGTGACTCTATCCTCATTCCCTTTGCACAGCTGTTGATGGCATCTCCTTTCTGTAAGTCTACTTGAAAAATGTCAGCACACATATGGCTGCCTGTAACGAGGCTCACAATTCCACCACCACTTCCCCCCGGAATTCCATTGGACTTCCCTTCTTTGCCATCACTGAGACCCATTTGTGTGGGTGTTTTAGTTTCTTAAGGAGCCAGGGTGGTGTAAGAGATTTGCTTTCAACTGATAACTTAAAGATTGGTGGTTCGAGTCCACCCAGCTGCTTTGTGGAAGAAAAGCCTGGCAATCTGCTTCTATAAAGATTACAGCCAAGAAAACCCTAGAGACCACAGTTCTACTCTGACACATATGGGGTTGCCATGAGTCAGAACTGACTCGACAGCAACTCAGTGGTTTTTTTTGGGGTGGTGCAAACAGTTAATGCACTAGGCTGCTAACTGAAAGGTTGGAGGTTTGAGTCCACACAGAGGTGCCTCAGAAGAAAGGCCTGGCGATCTGCTCCCATAAAGATGACCGCCAAGAGAACACTGTTCAGCACAGTTCTACTGGGTAACACGTGGGGTCACCGTGAGTTGGGGACCAACTTGAAGGCAGCTAACAGCAACAGCATTTTGCTCCCTAGTGCTGCTGTAACAAAATACCTCACAGTGTGAGGCTTTCAAGGACAGAACTTTACTCCCTCACAGTTCTGGAGGCCAGAAGTCTGAATTCAGGATGTTGGTAGGGTTGTGGTCTCTCCCAAAGCTCTAGTGGAGGGTGCTTTCTTGTCTCTCCCAGCTTCTAGCAGCCCCAGGCTTTCTTGGGGTCCACCTGCATCTTCACATGGCCGTCTTCTCTCTGTCTGTCTGTTTTGGTGTCTTTTCTCTCCTTTTATAAGACACCACTCAGGTGGAATTAGGACCCACCCTACGCCAGTATGACCGCACGGATAGTATGACCCTATGTGATGGTTAAGGCTGTGTGTCAACCAGGCTGAGCCATGATTCTCAGTGATTTGGCAGTTATGGTGGAGCTTGGCAGCTATGTAATGATGCAATCACCTCCATAAAGAGATCTGATATAATGTAGTCACCTCCATGATGGGATCTGGTATAATGTAATCACCTCCATGAAGAGATCTGATATAATGTAATCACCTCCAATAATGTAATCACTTCCATGATGAGATCTGATATAATGTAGTCACCTCCATGATGAGAGCTGATATAACGTAATCACCTCCAATAATGTAATCACTTCCATGATGAGATCTGATATAATGTAGTCACCTCCATGATGGGATCTGGTATAATGTAATCACCTCCACGAAGAGATCTGATATAATGTAGTCACCTCCACGATGAGATCTGATGTAATGTAATCACCTCCATGATGGGATCTGGTGTGAGCAGCCAATCAGCTGAAAGGGAGTTTTCTTGGGGGTGTGGCTTGCATCCAATATATACGGACTTTCTGGCAAAGCTTGCTGGCTTTTGCTCTGCTCTGGATCCTACATTCAGCTTGTCATCATCTGACCTCTCGTTCTTGGGACTTGAGCCAACAGCCTGCCATCTTACCTTCTGATCTTGGGTTTGTCAGCCCCTGCAACTACGTGAGTCAGGAGAAGCCTCCAGCCAGGCCTGACCCACAGACTTGGGAGTTTCCAGCCTCTACAACCATGTGAGCCCTTTCCGTGAGTTAAATCTCTCTGTCTCTCTCTCTTTCTCTATTATAGTGGCACAGTGGTTAAGAGTTCAGCTGCTAACCAAGAGACTGGCAGTTCCAATCCACCAGCCGTTCCTTGGAAACACTATCGGGTAGTTCCACTCTGTTCTTTAGGGTCGGTATGAGCCAAGATCTCCTCAATGGCAATGAGTTTATTTTTTTGGTTTTATATATATACGCTTTGGGTTTTTTGCGGCACATACACACTCTTCACTGGTTTTGCTTCTCTAGAGAGCCCAGCCTAAGATACCCTATTTCCAAACATGGTTACATTCACAGGAACCAGGAATTGGGACTTAGGACTTCAATATCTCTTTTGCGGGGGACACCACTGAACCTATAGCAGTTGGGATATGGGTACACAGGGTGGGCTGCTCACACCTCACTGGAAACCAGTCTTGGAAGCAATTCCAGGGAGTTCTTCCTCTTTTCTGCCTGATCAATGTTGTTTGCTTTGAGTTGACTCCTACCCCATATGACAGAGTTGGACTGCCCCATAGGGTTTCCTAGGCTGTAATCTTTATGGGATCAGATTGCCATGTCTTTCTCCTCTGGAGCAGTTGGGTGGGTGTGAACCCACAACCTGTTGGTTAGCAACAGAACACTTAACCGTTGGGCCACCAGGGCTCCGGTCTCTTGCTTGGAAGGTGAGAATTCTAGCCCTGAACCACCCCTGCCTCCTGTTGTTGGGTGCTGTCGGGCCAATTCTGACTCATGGCGACCCCACAGGACAGTAGAGCTGCCCCATAGGGCTTCCTAGGCTGTGATCTCTACAGAAGTAGATAACCAGGTCTTTTGTGCTGCAGAGTGGCTTCCAACTACCGACCTTTTGGTTAGCAGCCGAGTGCTTAACTGTCACGCCAAGAAGGCTCCTTCCCCAACCAACGAGAGAGCTTCATTGAACGGTCCCCACGTCTTCTCCTGCCTTGTCCTCTCGGCACCTGAGCCCGCGTTTCTGGTGGCGCCTCTCACGACATGCGACATGACCCCGTGTTCTCTGCTCTCTGTACACTTGAGTGCACACACATATGTGTAACAGGGGTCTCAGGTAATGCAAAAATCATCCAGAAGTCATCAGGTGAGACCGCTCGAGGCTCACAGTCTTGTCTCAGCCTCCATACTCTCCTCACTTAACTGAGTCCAACAGGAGGGGGGCTTTCCTGTCTCTATGCAAGTTAATTGGATTAGTAATACAGACACTACCTCCATCTGTCAGTCTGTCGTACTTCGGTTGCTTGAGTGTTGCTATGATATGGTAAGCTATGCCACTGGGATTTCAAATACCAGTAGGGTCACCCATGGTGGACAGGTTTCAGCAGAGTTTCCAGACTAAGACAGGCTAGGAGGAAAGGACGGGCAACCTACTTCTGAAAATCAGCCAGTGAAAACCCTATGGGTCACAACAGAACATTGTGCAATGCAGTGCTGGAAGATTAACCCCAGGTTGGAAGGCACTCAAAATCCACAGTGGTGTAACCATGGACTTGAGCACACCAACAATCGTGAAGATGGCACGGGACCTGTCAGCGTCTGTGTATTTTTAATTTTAAAATATATTTTCTCCTTCTTGGAAACCAACTAGCTTGATTTCAGAGTCCCCGGGTGGCCAAAGCGGTTCATGCTCGGCTGCTGACGAAAGATTGGCGGTTGGAACCCACCAGCAGTGCCACAGAAGGAAGACCTGGTGATCTGTTTCTGTAAAGATTGCTATTGTCTTTGTTAGTCGCTGTTGAGTGGACCCCGACTTATGGTGACCCCTTGTGTGCAGAGTACAACTGTGCTCCACGGGGTTTTCTTGGCTGTGATCTTACAGACACAGATCACCAGGTCTTTTCTTCCTTAGTACTGCTGAGTGAGCCAAGACAACCTTATGGAGCTGACATGAGTCGGAATTGACTCTCCAGTACAAAACAGCAACAGCTTGATTGTGGCTGTGTTGGAAAGATGCTGAGAACAGGTAAGTGCCGGCTGTCGCTTCCTGGACTGGTCCCCTGGGAAGGGAGCTGAAGAATGAGAAGCAGGTGGGCAGTGAGAGGCCAGGGACATCCCAGGGCCATGGAGGGAATGCAGGGCAGACTCCCCTCGGGCACCTGTCCTCCACTCAGTTCCAAGTCCCATGGCAGACAAAGAGGGAAACGCAGGGCAAGACTCCTTTCTGTTGTACGTGGGGTCGCCATGAGTCAGAGCCAATGGCAACCTAATACAACAACGTATGTCATAGCTGCCTGTTACTGGTGAGTATGTTAGCATAGGTTACCAGTGTATGTCATTAGTTATTACTGTGTTAGTATATGTTATTATACTAAATAACGTAGACTAATTACTATTAGAGGCCTGGCGGCACAGGGGTTAAGAGCTTGGCTGCTAACCAAAATGTCGGCAAATCAAATCCACCAGCCACTCTTTGGAAACCCTATGGGGCGGTTGTACTCTGCTATAGGGTCACCGTGAATCAGAATTGACTCAATGGCAATCTTTTTTTTTTTTAATTACTATTAGTATATGTTATTGTACATTATATTATATATAGTATATATATTATACTAATAATGCATTAGTATACATTATTAGTGTACATTATTAATATGTTAGTATAGATTATTGGAGTCCTGGTGGCATAGTGGTTAAGAGCTCAGCCACTAACCAAGAGGTTTGCCATTTGAATTCACCAGCCGTTCCTTGGAAACCCTATGGGGCAGTTCTACTCTGAGCTATAGGGTGGCTATGAGTTGGAATTGACAGCAATGATTTTATTAGTTATTAGTATATTAATACATTCATCAGTGTGTGTTATTAATTATTAGTATATTAATACATTTCATCAGTGTGTTATTAGTTATTAGTATATTAATATATGTTATCAGTACGTGCTATTAGCTATTAGTGTGCTAGCATATCAGTATGTGTTATTAGCATAAGTTATCAATATGTGTTATTAGTATATGAGTGTATGTTACTAGTGTACAGCTGGACCCCTGTATCTACATGTTCCGCATCCGAGGATTCAACCAATCATTGATCTGATCAGTTGTGGATCAGACCATTGTGATCCACAGGGTTTTCATTGGCTGATTTTTGGAAGATCACTGGGCCTTTCTTCCTAGTCAGTCTTAATTTGGAAGCTCCGCTGAAACCTATTCAGCACCACAGCAACACGCAAGCCTCCACTGACAGATGGGTGGTGGCTGTGCAGGAGGTGCATTGGCTGAGATTCGAACCCAGGTCTCCCACATGGAAGATGAGAACTCTACCACCGGACCACCACCGCCTCGTACTACACCAGATAAACCACACCAGTTGCCGTCAAGTCAACTTCAACTCACAGCGCTCCCCTGTGTGTCAGAGTAGAACTGTGCTCCATGGATTTTCAATGGTTGATTTTTAGAAGTAGACCGCCAGGCCTTTCTTCTGAGGCACCTCTGGGCGGACTGGAACCTGCAACCTTTCTGTGAGCAGCCGAGCGCTTCACTGTTTGCACCACCCAGGGACTCCCATATGCCAGGTAGCAGGGAAGTAATAACACACCACGAACTCTGAGAGGCTTTTCTCCCTGATGCGCACGAAATCGAGGTCTGATTCTCCACCCCCCGTCTACGTAGTCCAGCTGTGTTGGCCTGGTATGACTCGTCGGCAACCAACAGCAACGTGTGCATATAGGCAGAGTGACCAATTGCTAGAAAAGGACGTCATGTTTGGTAAAGCTGACCGTCAGCAAAAAGGATGGAAACTCTCCTTGAGATGGATTGACACAGTAGCCAAGCGAAGGATACAAAGATTCCAACGATTGTAACGATGATGCAGGACCCGGCAGCACTTCCTTCTGTTGTACACGGGGTCGCTGTGAGCTGGAGCCGGCTCTGTGCAGCTAACAACGACAAGAAGCTATAATGCCTCCAAAAAGGCAGGGGAAAACCCCAGGTCGGGGGAGGAAAAAAAGAACCGGTTCCATTCTTTTTCCTTGCCCCAATAATCTCATTAGAAGCCACATAGACTTTAAGTGGCCTTGGGCCAAAAGTTATGTTTCTTGTTAATACACATCAGCAGCCCGTCTTTCTCACAGCGATTGCTGTAACTGGTTCCACATCCTGCACGCCAGAGCGCCCCATGTTTGTTCTTTGGCACGGTTCTTGTGAATCCAAGGAATCATTGTCACTTCTCGTTAGGCGAACTAAATGTACGAGAACGGATGGGGCATTCTACCTAATGCTGTTATCTGAACCCGGTTTGTTTATTTAATGAACAAAACGTCAGTGAGTATATCCCTTCCCTGACGTCTGAGACCCTGACAGCTCCTCGTGGCAGGTTTCCCCAGAAGCGGGTGCCCGGGATTAACTAATTTAATTTGCATGTGATCAAAAAAGAAAAAGAGCAGGACCTGCCTCGCCAAAACAGCTTCTCTTGTTTATTTACTTTTTTCAACCAGATGTCCAAGGGCCGTCATACCGGGGGCAGGGGCTGCCGGCGGGGACCGTACCCACCCAGCACTTCCAGATGGTCCACTCGGAGCCCACGTGGAGACGGGAGATGTAGAGCCGCCTGTGGGATGTGAGCTTCCTGAATGAGCTACATAATCGCTCCGGGAACATATCAAACCTCGGAAGGACTAGAGTGTCTCCCCTTCTCATGTGCTGCCAAGTTCGGGGACGAGGATGGTGACCGGGTCAGATGCCTGATTTGCAGGACTGACAGCTTGTCATTTGCAAATGCATTGACTCCAAAGCCACTTCATAATTATAAAGCCTTGGTGTATGTTCAGCACCGAGAGGTGGGTGGTGATGTCACATCAGGGGGCTGCGGGTTTAAGTGTGGGGGCACACACACCTGTCCAGGCGTGCTCCCCCAAACACCAAAGCTGCCAGCCCCCTTCAGACAGAGCGGCTGACCGACTGGCCTGCCGGCCAGCATAAATCTGGTCTTCGAGGCAATGGAGAGGGCCCCTTGTTCCATCAACACTCCAGCACCGATTCCTTCTTTAAGCGTGTGACCCTCCCGGCCACCGAGACCACAGCCGGCCCTCATGTGCCGCAGAGGGAAGACAAAGTCTGTGTGCCTGAGACATGACAGCAAGATTCTGAGCGGTGTGGTGGAAGACCCAGTGGTGAGCGTGTCTGGCAATTAAAAATAATTGGTTTCGCTCAGCGCTTGCAAGAATGCCAGCCGCCATATAATGATGTTTCATTAGCTATGCCGAAAGCACCGGGCTCCGCGTGGCACACGCAATTCAGGACGATCATAATGGGGGGAGAGAAGGAAACATTAAAAATACCCCCACGAAGATGAGCGCTGCCGTTAATGGCCACTTCATTAGCTAATTGATTTCTTATTAGTGACGGTGAGAAGCCGGGTCGAGGGGTCTGCATGTGTCATTAGCGGCATTTTCACGATTACCCAGTCACTCAGTTTTGCAACTAAACATTCTTGGAACCCGCAGTGGCTGTGTGGCTCCAGGCCATTGGGCTTGCTTTATTTTATTTTTCTGCTAATATTGGCTTAACCTCTAAATCAAAAATCCTCTCTCCGAGGGCCTCTCGGTAACTAATCACGAAGTTAAACACACAGAAATAGGCCACGTCACTCCGTCTCGGTGCTGGGTACTTCCTCTGTCCTCTGTTTTCTGGGTATCACAAAGCCAATCCCCTTGACTTATGGACAAGGTCTTCTGATGGGCCCTCCCCACCTGCTGCCTCATCAAATCTTATTATTACTATGTTTCCAAACTGGCAAATGGGATTCCTGGAGGGTTGACCACACATATTTTTTTGCTTATGTATTGGGGAAAATATGTGAGGCTGGGGCAGGGGGCCCGGCTGGGATCTATAATTTGGATGTGTTTGTCTCTTTCTAGGGTGCAGAAATCACTGAACAGGAAATCAGCCGCTTAGAAGCTGTTTTGACCCCAGCTAACATTTTCCCAAGGGCCCCCAAGGGTGTTTTTAAATGGGGTCTGTGGCTTAAAGAGGAGGGCCTGAATTTTAGGGAATTTCAGCGCTTGCAGCCCTGAGGACCTCTGGCTTAGCGATGGAATTTTATTGTCGTAAATGTCTCAGGCAATCCGTGGGTGGTGCAAATGGTTCATGCACTCAGCTGCTAACTGAAAGGTTGGAGGTTCAAGTCCACCCAGAGGAAAGGCCTGGTGATCTACTTCAGAAAAATCAGCCACTGAAAACCCTGTGAAGCACAGTTCTACTCTAACACTCATGGGGTCACAATGAGTCAGAGTTGACTCCACGGCAACTGGTTTTATTCATCCGGACACTCTCAGCATGTCGTGACCTTGAGATTTTGAAATCCAGTAGATGCATCTCCATCATCATATTAAGTGGCCTCTGTCAGAAGAACCAACAAGTCTGTCTGGGAAGAAGTACAGCCAGAATGCTCCCTGGAAGCAAGGATGGCAAGACTTTGTCTCAGGGGCTTTGGACATGTTATCAGCAGGGACTAGTCCCTGGAGAAGGACATCATGCTTGGTAAAGTCGAGGGTCAGCGAAAAAGAGGAAGACCAGCAACAAGATGGATTGACACAGTGGCTGCAACAATGGGCTCAAGCATAACAGTGATTGTGAGGATGGCGCAGGACCAGGCAGTGTTCCGTTCTGTTGTACACGGGGTTGCTATGAGTCGGGACTGACTCGACAGCACCCAACAACAATAACAACAAAACTAGTGAAAGTCTTACTTTTCTTAAGTAATTCCAACTTCTCCCCTGAAATCCTTACACTTTTAATTAACTGGGACATTTTTTTCTTACTAGACAGCACTAAGATAGATTTCAGCCCAAATTCTGAATTTATGAGATCCCGATTAATGAGGTTTTATTGAAGCAACATCTTGTTCCTGATGTAATTTTAATGTCATCGCCATCAATTATCTTGGTAACCCAATAGTTCAAATGGAGCAAAGTTTAATTTATTTCTGTCCAACAAAACACAAGCAACAATAAACACACACACACACTCACACGCAGACATACTTCACCAAGTGGGGCAAAAATAAAATAATTCTAGAATCCATCTTGAGAAGTTGAGCCAATGTGTCTACTCCTGTTGACCTCAAGGACTGCATCTATTTTTAAAGAGGATGAAGTAAGGCCGGCGTTGGGTTTCATTCCCTCCCCTGGGGCAAAACCAGAAGCCCCCCCTGGCTGTGTCCCTTCCCAGAGGACAAAGGAGAGCTTTCACACTGCAGACCTCAGGATCTCACCAGGCAGACTCGCTAATGGACAAAGAGACGATGTTACTGGATAATGGCTTAGCTTCCAGCCTCCAAGTCTATGGATTTTGAGGCAACAAAAGAGGGTAGCCTGTGGCAGTGATGCAAAGGATTTTTAAATACTGTTAATTCCTCACTATCATGGGGTTCATTTATCCATCCATCCACCTGCTCATCTGCCTAACCTGCCATCCATCTACCCATCCATCTATCCATCCATCCACCCACCCACCCACCCACCCATTCATCCCTCCACCCCTCCCTCCATCCATCCATTTGTCCATCTACTACACACCCATCCATTCAGTTACCCACCTATCCATCCATCCACCCACCCATCCGTCTACCCAGCCATCCATTCACCCACCATTCTATCCATCCATCCATCCACCTACCCATTCAGTCATCTATCCCTCCCCCTCCCTCCATAATCCACCCATCCACCCACAGACTCATCCACCCATCCATCCACCTACCCATCTATCAATCCGTTTACCCAGTTGCCCATCTATCCAGCCTGCCACGCACTGAGCTATCTACTCACTCATCTATCCATCCACCCATTCATCTGCCCATCCATCCATATATCCATTTACCCATTCATCTACCTATCCACCCACATATCCGTCCACTCACCCACCTATCCATCCATCCACCAGCACTTGTTTGATCCAGTGTCTTGCCATTCATTGAGAATGCCAAAAAGCATACAGTCCCTTTGCCCTCAGATGAGCTTATAATGTAATTTGGGACATGGACGTAGACACAGGTAGAACAAAACCTTGGACTGAGAAGAAGAGAGACTTCAACTCGCTTACTTTGGATGTGTCATCAGGAGGGACGGATCACTGGGGAAGGACATCACGTTTGGTAAAGTGGAGGGTCAGCAAAAATGAGGGAGACCCTCCATGAGACAGATCAACACCGTGGTCTGAACGATGGACTCAAACATACCACTGATCGCAAAGATCATTTGTTGTACACGAGATGGCCATGCGTCAGAGCTGACTTGACAGCAGCCAACAACAATGAATTCTTATAAGAAAACTTAAAACATTGTTGGGAAGACCACTAGTAACAATAATGACGAAGTCTTGAGTAGCTCCTATATGCAATGACACATTTTTGTGTCTGCTGCCTCATGAGATCTCCCCAGAGATAACAGAGCTGGGACTTCTTTTTCCCTTCTTCTTCCTCTTTTTCACATGCTACATTTCTTTCCATTAGTTCTTTCTGGGGCTTGTTTGGTTGCATTCCCAGGAGACTATATGGTTACATGAAGACCGGGGTGCTAATAAAAAGGGGATTTGATGTGGAGAACTAAAACATGTATTCTGTGGTTAACAAAACGCACTTTCTGCAGTTTTTTAACAGGCTAATATTTATACTCGTTACTAATTTTCCTGGAAGTAAGAGAGTCTGTAATTATAGAATGGCAAAATAGAACAAAAGAAACGGTTTAAAATGTGCTGTCCCTGTTATAAAAGGGGTATATTTACAGTTGTTTAGACTTACAACTAGAGTGGACTATTAAACGTAATTCAGAGAGCCTTTAGTGTTAAGTGGAGTCTCTGGGTGATGCAAACAGTTAGCGAGCTCGACCACTAACCGAAAGGATGGAGGTTTGAGTCCACCCATAGGTGCCTCAGAAGAAAGGCCTGGCTATCTACTTCTGAAAACCCCATGGAGCGCAGTTCTACTCTGACACACAAGGGGGCGCCGTGAGTCAGAGATGACTTAACAGGAGCAGGTTCACCAGGTGAGGGCTCAGTGGGGACTAACCCAGGCTTCCCTGCAGGCTGGGTTACAGGGCAACCGCAGTACAACCTCCATTTGTTCGATGTTACTGAAACCAACACAATTGCTCCAAAGCTTGCCCTGGGATCCCACCCCATCGGGAGATCTCTGTTAGTGTGGGCAATCTCCCAGGCACATGCTGTCCATCTTGTGTGTGTGGAGGAATCAGGGAGCCAGCATATGGATTCGAAGGCTTACCCTTCACGCCGTGGACTGCCAGAAGGATGCACAAATCTGTCTTGGAAGAAGTACAGCCAGAATGCTCCTTAGAAGTGAAGATAGTGTGATTACGTTTCACTTACTTTGGACATGTTATCAGCAGAGATCAGTCCCTGGAGAAGGACATCATGCTTGGTAAAGTAGAGGGTCAGCGAAAAAGAGGAAGACCCTCGGTGAGATGGATTGACACAGTGGCTGCAACAATGGGCTCAAGCATAACCACGATTGTAAGGATGGTGTAGGACTGGGTAGTGTTCCATTCTGTTGTTCACAGGGTCCCTGTGAGTCGGAACCAACTCCACAGCACCTAACAACCTGACAAGAACATGGCTAGCAGAAGGGTCCCTGGGTGGTGCAAACAATTTGTGCTCCACTGCTAAGTGAAAGGTTGCCAGTTTGAACCCACCCAGCAGCACTGCGGAGGAAAGGCCTGGCAATCTGCTTCCATAAAGATATACAGCCAAGAAAATCCTATGGAGCACAGATCTACTCTGTAACACGTAGGGTTGCCATGAGTTGGAATCGACTCAATGGCATTAAGTTTTTTGTTTTTTTTTTATGGCTAGCAGATGTTGGGCGCAGTTTTGTGGGGTTTGTAAAGTACCTAAAAATCTGTGTGTGAATTTGAGTTAGCCGTTGGCAGGCTTCTTTGGGCTCCTGGGCCTCAGCTTGCTATGAAGAGATAAATAAGCTGGGGCCAATCCACAGAGGCCGCCCTTAGCTCATTCATTGTTGTTGTTGGGTGCCATTGAGTCGGTTCCAACTTTGCGACCCCATGTATTACAGAGTAGAACTGTGCTCTGTAGAGTTTTCTTGGCTGTAACCTTTATGGAGGCAGATCACCAGGTCTTTCTTGCGAAAGCCAGCAGTTCAGTTAGCAGCCTCGTGCTTAACCATTAGACCACCACGGCTCCCAACCATAGGGTTTTCATATCCTTGCTGAAGCAGATCATCAGGTCTTTCTTTCGCAGAGCCATTGGGTAGGTTCGGACCACTGACCTTTCAGTTAGCAGCCGAGTACTTAACCGTTAGACCACCAGGGCTCCCATCTGTAGGTTTTCATATGTTTACTGAAGCAGATCACCAGGTCTTTCTTCTGAAGAGCTGCTCCCTGGGTGGGCTCAAACCACCAACCTTTCAGTTAGCGGCCAAGTGCTTAACCGTTTTTGACACCAGGGCTACTTTGTGTAACAACTTCTATAACAGCTCTCCAATCCCTCACGACGTGCCCAGGAGACAAAGCCACAGGGAAAGAGAAATGACAAAATGGTGGCTGCTTAATCCTGACAGGAAGGGTTGACTCGGTTGAGTGGCAGCGAGGATGAAACGCAGGGCGGAAATCGAATTCATTCCGGAGCTCTCTGAGTCTCTTGGCGTGGATGAGCCCCGGAAGCAAGGAGTTCCTTCTCTTAGAACCTTCCATCAGAAACCATGAAAACATGAGTAGGTAGAGGGCAAGTGATTAAAATAATGCTGAAAAAGAAAGAAAGAAAGAAAGAAAGAAAGTTTTGGCACCAGAAACACATCCAGTTAAAAGAACTGAAGGAAAAGTGTTTGAATTTGAGCAAAAATGCCAAACTTTAGACGGATGACTCATAAGGCTGCGGAAGACTGACATCAAAAGTAGGTGTCGTTGGGCGAGACGGCTCAGCCTGACACCGGCCGTCTGCACTCCTACAAACTGCTGGCACGCTCCATCTTCCCCTGCCAGATGTCCACTGTCATTTAGAAAAGTGTCAGAGGGGTCCGGCCCTCGTCCAGGGGGAGACGGTTTTATTAGCCGATCGCATCTCTGGTCAGACATCTCCTGCCATTTCTCCTTTTCTCTTCCATTTCTTCCACCCCGACCAGTCTTCCCCGTTAGACTCACACTTTATCGAGAAAAGGGACAAGCCCACTGCTTGGTTCAGTGGAAGGGGGAAGAAAATAATGTATTAAGGCAAAAAGATCTGACAGCTCTCAGAATTTCAAAGCTAATATTTGACTTGGATTCTTTTTTTTTTTTTTACATGTGCTGAGAATGAGTATGGAAAATTTTAATAGGACATAAAAATGCACGTTAGTGATTCACTGATAGAGGAGTCAGGGCAAGTTCTTCTTCTTTTCCAGTGCTGGGGTTTTTATTAATAGATTTTTATTTTTCCTTGTTACTCTTTATACGGCTCATTGTGAGCTCGCTGGGGAATTGTTTTGACTTTCTCGTCTGCTTTTCAGAGTGGGATGAGACCACCTGGGGCTGCCGGGGACGTGCCGCTGGTGTGCTGGGCTCTTCGGGACCAGATGCCGTGATGTCTGCGTGCATCGCGCGCACCTGTGGGTCTCGAGATATGAATGGGGATTATTCACGTTCACCAACAGGAGCTTAAATCCCCAGTGTCTTTGTGGGTCTGTGAGCAATGTGCTCACTTAATCGGTGATCCACCGTGCCATGTCACTTGGCCTGGGGGACTGCCATGCAGCGCCCAAAAGAGGGTGAGACATTTCTGTCAGCCCTTTGACAGCCCTGACATGTTCCAGAACGTACCGTGGCTCCCGCTGCACGGAGCTCCGCGCCCAGGGCCCTTTTGGCCCGCACAGGAAATGAAATCAAACCCAAAACCCATTGCCATCGGGTCGATATCAACTCGTAGAGACCCCGTAGGGCAGAGAAGAACCACCCTCTAGGGTTTCCAAGCCTGTATATCTTTACAGAAGCAGACGGTCACATCTTTCTCCCACGGACAGGGAACAAAATGTGGGGTAAATGTTTTCCCAAAGCGGAGATGTGAGAAGCTGTGTTCTACCATCCCAGAGGGTCACTGGTGGTTCAGTGGTAGAGTCTTTGTCTTCCATGCAGGGAACCCAGGTTCAATTCCCGGCCAGTGCACCTCATGCACAGCCATCACCCGTCTGTCTGTGGAGGCTTGTGTGTGGCTCTGATGCTGAACAGCTTTCAGCGGAGCTTCCAGACTAAGATGGACGAGGAACAAAGGCCTGGAGATCTGAAAATCAGCCAGTGGAAACTCTACGGATCACTGTGGTCTGATCCCCAACTGATCATGGGGATGGCGCAGGACCGGGCAGCGTTTCATTCCATTGTGCGTGAGCCAGGGGCTGACGCAACACTAGCTAACCACAACAGATGCCTAATGCCTAATTCCTATGAGCCTTTTTCACAGGTAAGAGAAAACCCTCCAAACTATGCGAGCCAATAGTTAGGCCCTTTGTTCTGGGGTGATCTGGCCATGCTTGTATTTCTCCACAGTCCTGTAGTTGAGTGTTTGTTCATGTTCTTCCATGATACTCCGTCAGGCGCCTGATCTAGCCCCCGCAGTGGCCTGCATGTCCCCCATCCAAGCACTTACCACGTGTCACACCTCTCCTAACACCAGACACAATGGGGGTCCCGAGTGCCCTGGCCAACACTAGTATCTGAGAGATGCCTTGTAAATGTTTTTGAATGAATGACTTTCCGTCTCAAATCGTAATAAACTACAGCTTGAACGATATTCCAATTTGTTTGATGTAAGGGTGCATAGTACTTAGTGCTGTCTACTGGACGGCTATCATTGGTGAAGAATACTGAGTATCCCATGGACTGCCAGAAGATGAACAAATCTGCGTTGGTAGAAGTACAGCCAGAATGCTCCTTAGAGGCAAGGATGGGAAGACTTTGTCTCACCTACTTTGGACATGTTATCAGGAGGGACCAGTCCCTGGAGAAGGACTTCATGCTTGGTAAAGTAGAGGGCCAGTGAAAAAGAGGAAGACCTCAAGGAGATGGATTGACACAGTGGCTGCAACACTGGGCTCAAGCATAATGAAGATTGTGAGGATATCCCAGAACCAGGTAGTGTTGCGTTCTGTTGTACACAGGGTGGCTGTGAGTGGGAACTGAATCAACAGCACCCAACACAACAACCACGTGCATCGTGGTGTGCGTATGAGTGTCCTGGAGCAGCTGTAACAAAACCACACACCTGGGGGCTTAAAACAATAGGAACTGATTCATCCTTTCTCAGTTCTGGAGGCCAGAAACCTGAAATCAAGGTGTGGGCAGGGCCGCGCTCCCTCTGGAGGATCCTTCTTGTTCTCTCCCAGCTTCTGGTGGCCCCAGGTGTTCCTAGGCTTGTGGGCGCATCACTCCCTCTCTGCCTCATCTTCACATGGTATCTTCCCTATGTCTGTGTCTCTTCTCCTTATTTATAAGGCACCACTCAGATGAGATTAAGACCCACCCTATTCCAGTATGACCTCATGTTAACTGACATCTTCAAAGACCCTATTTCCAAACAAGGTAACAAAGTATCACAAACTAGGTGGTGTAAGACCACAGAAGTTTATGCTCTCACAGTTTTGGAGGCCAGAAGTCTGGAATCACAGTATCAGTAGGGCCGTGCTCCCCTTGAAGGCTCTAGGGGAGGATCCTTCCTCGTTTCTCCCAGCTCCTGATAGCCCCAGGTGTTCCTGGGCTTGTGGCCGCATCATGGCCATCTCTGTCTCCATCTTCACACGGCGTCTCCTCTCTGTGTCTCCTGTCTCTCACCCTAATCCAGGACGACTCCATCTAAAGATCCTTGACTGATTACATGACCCTATTTCCAAATTAATTCACATTCATAGGTTCCAGGGATTAGGACGTGGACATATCTTTTTGGCGGCCAACATTCAACCCACTACAGTGGGCCAAGCCCTAAGTCCCACACAGACAGGCCATCTAATTCAAGCCTGCACCATACCCTGGCCAAGCAGATATCAATATCCTGTTTCACCCATGAGGAACTGGGGCTTTGCGATATGAAGGGGCAGCTGGAAGAAGGCAGAGCTGCTGTTTGAACGCATGTCTCCCAAAGGCCTATTCTTGAGCTCTGGGGACAGTCCTGGTTCCTTCCCCTTCACACTGGATGTCCTTAACCACCTAGGGCCTCTGAGGGGACACTGAGAAGCACAGAGCTCACGTAGGCTCGGGACCACCCCTCGCCACTCCTGCGGTTCTGTGTTGAAGATGATGGTGGCTGTTGGCTGGCCCTTGGCTGGAGGCCCAGGTGGGTGTGGTGGGGGTGGTCAGACATGGCCCTGAATGGGGTCCATACACCAAGTCCACCAGGGCAATGGGGAGGGGCAGGTGTGAGGTGGGGCAGCCTCCAAGCTCACCTCCATGACAAGCATATGGCAGCCCCAAGGAACCCTCCCGTCAACAGGGCAATGACAGCTCATGTGGCCGTTGGGTGGGAGGCATGGATGGAAGTGAGCAGGGGAGGCTTGGTGATAATCCCTGACACAGTGTGCCCTTCAGTTAAAGAGAAGAGAAAGGATGGGAAGGGGGAGGATGTTCATTGATGACTTGTGGGAAGCTAACCACTTAATGCTCACTGCAGCTTTTCAACTGGCATAAGTCTTATCCCCATTTCACAGATGAAGAAACTGTGGCTGAGGAATGGTAAATGATACGCTCCAAGCCACAGTGCCAGTAAGACGTGGAGTTGGGTTGGCTCCAAACCTACCCACCAATGATAGCCCTAAGGAGAGTTGGCAGTATGGCGGCCTTAACAGGCACTCATGGGCTTGGAGATGGCCAATACGTCTCCTTACAAAAGAAAAAGTGACAAGTGGTAAAACACAAAGCTCTGTGGTTGGGTCGATGTGACTGCAGTGAGGCAACTCTTCCCAGCAGCTTCTGTCAACTTATATAGCATATGAGATGAGCGAACAGTCAAGCTTTGCAGCATTGAGGATAGGAAGATAGGTATATGGGTGGATGGATGGATGGATGGATGGATGGAAAGATGAGTGGGTGGATGGATGATAGATATATAGATACATGATTCATTGAGAGGTACATAGGTACATAGGTAGATATATAGGTAGATAGACACATAGGTAGATACATAAGTAGATAGATACATAGGGAGATAAATGATGGATGGATGGATGGATGATAGGTAGAGAGAGAGATACATGATTGATTGATAGGTACATAGATAGATAGGTAGACAGATAATAGATGATAGGTGATAAATGATAGATAATAGATACATGGTTGATATATACATAGATAAATAGATAATAGATAAGATAGATGAAAGTGATAGATAGATGCTAGATAGATAGATAAGCCCATTGCCTTCAAGTTGATTCTGACTCATAGCAACCTTACAGGACAGAGTAGAACTGCCCCATAGGGTTTCCAAGGCTGTAATCTTTACAAAAGCAAATTGCCACATCTTTCTCCTGGGGAGTGGCTGGTGGGTTCGAACCACTGACTTTTTGGTTATTAGTCGGGAACTTAACCACTGCATCGTCAGGGCTCAATAGATTGGTAGATAGATAGATAGACAGACAGACAGACAGATAGATAGATAGGTAGGCAGACAGGTAGACATACAGACAGCCAGATAGACAGACAGATGGATAGATAGATAGATGATAGGTAGGTAGGCAGGTAGATACATAGAGGTGGAGGTAGATAGAGATAGATATGGATGGAAGAAGGGAGAAACTGAAGGATAGAGATTTTGATTCTTCAAATAGTAAAACAAATATTGTGCAAAAAACTTCTCAGCATCAGAAATGGAAAAACACACACACACCCTCACAGACCTCTCCGTACATCTAAACTCTACATACGCGTGTACGGGAGGTGGGGTGGGGAGAGGGGCTCTTCCCCTCTGTGACCTCCATCTTGCCTCCAGTTCTCAAGGGTTCGTGTCTGGTGTCTGATTGCAGGTGCCTGCGGTGCTGGGTTCCCGCGGACGTCTGCAGATTTCACCTTGGCTTTGTGCGTCTTACCCAAACCACATGTTTGCAGCTAAACGTGCTTTGAATCATGTTTTTCTCCCCAAGAAGAAGGTCAGGAAGCTCCCCTCCATGGAACGTATTAGGGGACCTGTTCAGTGTTTGGAGCTTGCTGGAGAGGCCCTGAACGGCTGATTCCTGGTCATTGGGGGTGCTGAGTGCTGGCTCAACACTAAACAGGTGCTTCCCTGAGAGAGGCTGTCAGTCTGGGGGCAGAGGGGGTGCTGGGGGGCGTACATTCAAGCAGCCAGAGAGGCACTTGGAGAAGTCTGTGGGAACCGGCTGCCCTCCCTCCGAAGGGATCCTGGGTTTGAGGATGTGGTCAGGAGTCAGCGACTGGTCCCGGAAGTCAAGTGGGAGAGTTTGCTTTGCTCTCTCTTGTGGTGCAGTGAGGCACCTCTTCCCAGCAGTTTTGTCAATTTATTTAGCATGGGAAGTGACCAAGTGGATGACTTTTGCAGCATCGGGGAGGGAGAGATGGGTGTATGAGTATATGGATGGGTGACTGGATGGATGGATGGGTGATCAATAGATAGACAGACAGATAGATGTGTACATACATACATGATAGATACACAGACGCACAGATGTATACATACATACATGATAGATACATAGACATATACATACATATATGATAGATACATACATAGACACACAGATATATACATACATACTTACATGATAGATACATAGACACACAGATATATACATACATGACAGATAGATACACAGACACATATATACATATATACATGATAGATACAAGGACACACAGATATATACATACATATATGATGGATACACAGATATATACTTACATATATGATAGATACATGCATGCATACATACATACATGATAGAGAGAGATTGGAAACGAGGATGGTGACACTTCATCTCACAGACTTTGGACATGTTATCAGGAGGAATCAGACCCTGGAGAAGGACATCATGCTTGGTAAAGTAGAGGGTCGGTGAAAAAGAGGAAGACCCTCAACGAGATGGATTGACACAGTGGCTGCAACAATGGGTTCAAACAGCAACGATTGCGAGGATGGCGCAGGACTGGGAAGTGTTTCGTTCTGTGGTGCATGGGGTCACTATGAGTCGGAGCCAACTCAACGGCACCTAACAAGATTGACTCACGATCTTCAGGCATGCTCCATAATTGATGCATTTATTGTTTTTGTTGCTTGTGATCTATCTCCACTGCCTACCCAGAGAGCAAGCTCTTCAAGGGGGGCACTCAGTGTCCTGTGTTCCCAAGTGTCTCCCAAATGCCCAGGCCAGTGCTTGGCCCACAGGGCTGTTGTTCTCAGCTGCTGTCAAGTTGGCTTTGACTCAAGGTGACCCCACACACAACAGAGTAAAAAGATGCCTGGTCCTGTGCTGTCCTCACAATCGCCAGCAATGTTCAAGTCTGTCGTTGGGGCTGTGGTGCCAATCCATCTCACTGAGTCTCCCACACCCTCACTGACCCTCTACTTCACCAAACATGATGCCGTCCTCCGGCAATTAATCCCTCCTGATGATGTGTCCAAAGCAAGTGTGTTTGACAATGTTCTGTTGTCATCCATAGGGTTTTCACTGGCTCATTTTCAGGAGGAGATGGCCTTAGTTGTCTCAGTCTGTCTTAGTCTGGAAACCTGTCCACCATGAATGACTCTGGTGGTGCTGGAAATACTGGTGGCATAGCTTCTAGCATCACAGCAACACGCAAGTCATCACAGACAGGTGGTGGTGGCCCATACCATATTTTATGCAAATACCGTGCACCTTCTGCGTTTGTTTGCTGGCCATGCCCTACCCCCGTGAGGTATTTTCATAAGCATGCTGTGCTAATTTTTTTACAGCAACATGTGGTAAAGGATTCGTGAGGCGGTGCTTGTAGGGTTGCCTCTCAGGGGAGGGAGTGGTCAGAAAACGCAGAGGGCTCTTGTCATTTGCGTAAAAATATGGTAGGAGGTTCTCCATAATGCTTGTTATTGATCCAAGCTCTGATGTCCCTGGAAGGAATCCTCTTGGAGCAGACATGAGGGGGCCGGCCGAATCACCCCAAGATGATTCATAGAGGGCGGCCCACATGGGGGAGCAACGAGGCAGTGCTGACCGCACTGTCCCCAGGAATCACTGCAAGACATAGCACTGTGATGAGTCACATCCCAATGTCTCACAGGACAAATATTAACTTTGGAGTGATTTAGGATGACATGTCTCTTGTAAAAGGAAATCAAGTACAATGCAAAATTATTTCCAACATCAGCTTTTTGACATATTTTCTCAGGGGCTCGGCGGGTGAGAAACAGACTCTTTTGAAGAAGCCAGGCTGCTTAGGCACCAAGGAAGTTGTTTAAGAGGGGTGACACATCAGGCTCCCAAATTCTAAAGACTGCCCCACGATTACCTCTGTGAGCTCCTTCCAAAACCCAGCATCCCAGTCTAACCATGAGAAAAAGACCTGACAAACCTCAACGGAGTGTCCAGTTGGCTCCAACTAATAGCAACCCCATGTATGTCACAACCAAACATTGCCTGGTCCTTTGCCATCCTCATGATCACTGCTGTGTTTGAGCCCATTGGTATGGCTATTGTGTCAACCCACCTCACGGACGGTCCCCCTCAAACTTGCTGGACCTCCGCTTTATCAAACATGAGTCCTTTTCTAGCAATTGGTCACATTTTATACATATATATACATATATATATACATAAGGAGCCCTGGTGGCACAATGGTTAAGTGCTTAGCTGCTCACCGAAAGATCTGAAGGAGAGAAGACCTGGCAATCTGCTCCTGTAAAAATTACAGCTTAGAAAAAAACCCGTGGGGAGGTTCTACTCTGCCCTCTAGGGTTGCCAAGAGTGGGAATCGACTCAACGGCACCTAACAATAAAATACATGCTGCTGTCAGTGGGTGTCAGGTGGACTCCGACTCATGGTGACCTTCTGTACAGCAGAAGGAGACACTGCCCCTTCCTGTGTTATTTTCACGGTCGCCAGCATGGTTGAGCTCATCGTTGTGGCTGCTGTGTCAATCCCTCTCACCGAGGGTCTCCTTCTCCCTTGTCTCTATCATCTTCTCCAACAGAGCAGCTGATCATCGTCCTCAAAACTGTCAGGGTCATTGAAAACAAGAAAGTCTCAGAAACTGCCTGTCTTAGTCGTCTAGTGCTGCTACAACAGAAACACCACAAGTGGGTGGCTTTAACAAACAGAAATTTACTCTTCCACAGTCTAGGAGGCTAGAAGTCTGAATTCAGGGTGCCGGCTCCAGGGGAAGGCTTTCTCTCTCTGTTGGATCTGGGAGAAGGTCCTTGTCATCAATCTTCCCCTGGTCTAGGAGCTTCTCAGTGCAGGGACCCCGGGTCCAAAGGACACGCTCTGCTTCTGGCTCTTCTTTCTTGGTGGTGTGAGGTTCCTCTCCTCTCTGCTCGCTTCTCTCTTTTATATCTCAAAAGAGATTGGCTTAAGACACTAATCTTGTAGATCTCCTCAATATAACTGCCACTAATCCATCTCATTACATCACAGTGATAGCATTTGCAACACATAGGGAAATCACATCAGATGACAAAATGGTGGACAATCATACAATACTGGGGATCATGACCTAGCCAAGTTGACAGACATTTTTGGGGGACACAATTCAATCCGTGACACTGTCACAGCCAAGAGGAGCTGAAGGAGATGTGATGACTAAATGTAATATGGTGTGCTGGGTGGGATCCTGGGACAGAAAAACAATATTAGGTAAAAACTGAGGAAATACGAATAAGGTTAAACCTAAAACCCATTGCCGTCAAGTCGATTCTGACTCATAACGACCTTATAGCACAGAGTAGAACTGCTCCATAGGGTTTCCAAGGAGCAATGGTGGATTCGAACTGCTGATATTTTGGTTGGTTAGTGGCCCAGCTCTTAACCACTGAGCCACCAGGGCTCCATGAGTAAGGTTAGTCAATAGTAATGTAATAATATTGGTTTCTTCATTGTGAAAAATGTACCATACTAATATATTAATAACATGAGAAATTATGTATGGGGTATATAGGAACTGTCTGTACTATCATCTTACTTTTTCTGTATATTGGAAACTCTTCCGGAGGCCCCAGGTGGTACAAACAGTTAACATGCTCACCAAAAGCCTGGAGGTTTGAGTCCTTCCAGAGATGCCTCAGAAGAAAGGCCTGGCAATTTGCTTCTGACACGCATGGGGTCACTGTGAGTTGGGGTCAAGGTGGCTGCAACTGAAAAAATAATTCTAAAATGAAAAGTTGACTTTAAAAAGTCGTCTAGTCAGAAACCACCAACGGTAGCCGGGGTGAAAAGGGAAATGTGGAGAGTGTGGACACGTTGGGGGGATTGCAAACAATGTGACAAAACAACTTGCATAGCCATTTTTGAAAGAAAAACTAATTTGCGCTGTAAACTTTCACCTAAAACACAACAAAATTAAAAACATGAAAAACTCACCCGTGATCACATTCATGATCTATCAGCCAATGGTTCCATTAACCACTCCGGCAGTTTTAGTCAAAACTAGAAGTGATCTGGCTTTCAAACAGGAGGAAGACGGCAGCTACCACCAGGTGGGTTTTCTTTCTTTTTGACATTTTTGTTTTTTTCTGAGCAGAAACTAACAGTAGAATTAAAACAAATTTTAATTAAAAAAAGCAAAAAACAAAAATAAATTCCCATCCCTAGGAGAAAGTGAGAGCCCTGGTGGCACAGTGGTTAAGTGCTCAGCTGCTAAGCAAAAGGTTGGTAGTTCAATCCCACCCAGCGGCGTTGCAGGAGAAAGACCTGGTGATCTGCTCCTGTAAAGATCACAGCCTAGAAACTCTACAGGGCAGTTCTACCCTGTCACAGGGGATCGCTATGAGATGAAATCCATTCGAAGGCCACAGGTTTGGTTTTAGGTCTGGTGCAGAGCGGGGGATCACATCTGTATGTTGTATTTTGTATCATATTTATCAAAGAGACCTCGTGTCAGACAAAATGTGTGTGTGTGTGTAATCCAGTGAAAGCTTCAAGAGCAGGAACTCAATGGGACTGCCTTGTTTTTCCAGGTCTAGCAAGTTTGTCACCTTTGACAGGGTACAGTCTTAGAACTTTTCTGTCTCTCTAAACCCGTTGCCATCCAGTCAATTCTGACGCATAGCGACCCTAAAGGACAGAGTAGAAGCGCCCCATGGAGTTTCCAAGGAATGCCTGGTGAATTCAAACTGCTGACCTTTTGGTTAGCAGCTGAATGCTTAACAGCGGCACCGCCAGGGCTCCAGTTATGGCTCTGGATTAGTGGAAAATATTTGCGTTTTCCCTCTCTGGCAGGTTTCTGCCTTACACAGACTCCAGCTTTCACAGGTTTTACTGTATATAAACATTATTTCTGGGTTCTCATCAAAAATTTAAAGAAGGGGTGGGGGAGGGTGGGGGGAGAAGGAGAAAGAGGAAAAGGGGAGCAGGGAGGAAAGAAGCCAGACCCTCTTACCCCTGCCTCATGATAATTAGGACATTATGCTTTTTACACTGAGAAAATATCAAAATATGTTTCTGCCTCCCCAAAGACACTCTGCAGTATCATTGTGAGCGACTCCATCCAAACCTGAGCCAGATGTCCCCCGCGCAGCCCTCCGGCCCTCCCTCTCCAGCGACCCCAACCCAGCCGCCCTCCTGCCCCCACCGCTCTGCGCGCGCAGAAGCCCTAATGAACAACAGACCCTCGCGACCTTCCCACATCCCACCGTGTCTCCCCAGGGACCCCACCGTCCCCGGGTCAGAACACGCCAGGCACTGCAGAATCGCGGCCCGGGTGAGGGTCCCCCTGCGCTTGGCGGGGTCTCTGTGCGGATCCCAAGGAAGGAGGGCCTGCGTGCTCCAGGGACGCTGCATCGGGGCCCAGATGTAACTGGGGGGCAGACACCTGGCCCGCGCGCAGGCGCCCCTCCTCCCCAGGACCCCTGTCTCCCACGATTAGCTGTTCCGGGGGGCAGGGCCTGCTCACTGCGCCTCTAATTGGGAGGGGCGCGCGTTGCAGAGGTGGACCTCGTCGGTTTTGATTTCTGTTTCGCTTCTAACTCAGGACCTGACCCCCTTTTGGAATGCTGATTTATGGATTTTGGAAACGACTCTGCCCCAGATACAATTTTCTCTGACATTAAGAATACATTTAGAACCAAATGCATTTTTTAAAGTGTGCTTAATAAGATCCATGCGTTTTTGAGAAACTAACACAGCGCAGAACGGAGCAGACACCCTTGCAGGTCTCAGCCAAGTTACAAAGCAAAGAGCTGGCACTGACCGCTTGTCTAATATACTGAAATGCCATTGGTATTTCAAATGCCAGCGGGGTCACCCACGGTGGACTGGTTTCAGCGAAACTTCCAGACTAAGACTAGGAAGAAAGGCTTGGCCATCTACATCCAAAAATCAGCCAATGAAATCCGTGTGAATCACAACAGAACATTGTCCAACTCTCTTGCTTTGGACGCATCATCAGGAAGGATCACTCGCTGGAGGAGGACATCCTGTTTGGTGAAGCAGAGGGCCAGTGAAGGAGAGGGAGACTCTCGGTGAGATAGGTTGTCACAATAGCTGAAAGGCGGACTCTTAAAGAGTGTTGACACATTGTGAAAAATGTAACCAAAACCAAATCCACTGCCGTCGAGTTGACTCCGACTCATACGGCCCTATAGGACAGAGCAGAACTGTCCCACAGGGTTTGCAAGGAGTGGCTGGTGGATTCAAACTGCCGACCTTTAGGTTCGCTGCAGAGCTCTTAACCACTGTGCCACCAGGGCTCCATCTATAATGTTATATTGGCCTTTTTGGTACCAACACAATGACTCTTTTTAAGAAGGACGCCATCAATAGGATGACTGATATCCCAGTTTGCCCAGGTCCGAGGGGCTTCCCAGGACTTTTACAGATAAACCTGGGAAAGTCTCAGGCAGCGAGTATGCTAACAACCAACGAGAGAGACTTTGGGGAACAGCCTTACCATCAGGAGCTTGTAGGTCTGTGGAGCCCTGGACGCACCCACTTCTCCCAAAGTGTCTTCCCCAAAACTGATGGACTGAAGATGCTATGGAGGGAGGGAGGGAGGCGGGAGTTTCTGTGACTTCTTCACATGTGCATATCCACAGGAATCTCTGCTTTGATTAAGTTCTGAAGCCCAGAACAAGCTGGGGGCCCCCACGGGCGTGAGAGAGTTTCCGCAGTGCGTACAGAGGAAAGGTCCTTGGAGAGAGAAGAACAGTCGTTGACAGAGACGGACTGCAGTGATGACCCTGGCCCCATACTGGAACAGGCGAGGGTGCTTGATCCTGGCTGAGCTTCACGGACACCAGGGGACCTTAGAACCACACACACAGACCAAACCAGAACCAAACCCATTGCCGTCGAGTCGACTCTGGCTCACAGCGATCCCATGTGTGTCAGAGTAGAACTGTGCTCCACAGGGTTTTCAGTGGCTGATTTTTCAGAATCGGATCACCAGGCCTTTCTTCTGAGGCACCTCTGGGTGGACTCGAACCTCCAGCCTTTCAATTAGTAGCCAAGTGCATTGACTGTTTGCACCACCCCGGGACTCCATGCACACAGACAGCACTATGTAATTGTATTCTTACGTGTTTATTGGAATTTATTCTTACATAGTTACATAGTTTGGCTTTTTTCTAGTCTATTCATTTCCTGGAAACCCTGGTGGTGCAGTGGTTAAGTGCTACGGCTGCTAACCAGAAGGTCGGCCATTCAAATCCACCAGGCCCTCCTTGAAAACTGTATGGGGACAGTTCAGCTCTGTCCTATAGGGTCCCTTTGAGTTGGAATCGACTTGACAGCAATGGTTTTTGGAATTCATTTCCTAGGGCTCCCGTTAGAAAATACCGCAAAGGGTGGGGCTCTAACGAATAGGCATTTACGGCCTCACGGTTCTGGAGGCTGTTGTTCTTACTGTTGTCGTTAGGTGCCGTGGAGTCGGTTCTGACTCATAGCGACCCCGTGTACAACAGAACAAAACACTGCCTGGTCCTGCGCCATCTTGACAACCGTTGTTACGCTTGAGCCCATTGTCGTGGCTACTGCATCAATCCTTCTCCTTGGGGGTCTTCCTCTTTTTCACTTACCCTCTATTTTTCACTCTGGAGGCTAGAAGTCCCAAATCAAGCTGTCAGCAGGTCCACGCTCCCTCCGGGGACTCTAAGGGAGGATCCTTCCTCGTCTCTCCCAACTGCTGGTGGCCCCAGGCGTTCCTGGGCTTGTGGCTGCATCACCCCAGTCTCTGCTCCGTCTGCACATGGCCGTGTCCCGTGTCCGTGTCTCTTCTCCTCGTTTATAGGACACCACTCAGAAGGGATTAGGACCCACCCGACTCCAGTGTGGCCTCATGCTAACTTAACTGATTACATCTTCAAAGGCCCTGTTTCCAAACGGGGCCACGTTCACAGGTACAGGGGTTAGGACTTCAACATCTCTTTTTGGGTGATACAATTCAGTTCATAACACCTATTTATTTATTGCACTTTCGATGAAGGTTTACAGAGCAAACTAGCTTCTCATTAAACAGTTAATACACATATTGTTTTATGACATTGTGTGCCAACCCCACGACATGTCAACACTCTCCTCTTCTCGACCTTGGGTTCCCCATTACCAGCTTTCTTGTCCCCTCCTGCCTTCTTGTCCTTGCCCCTGGGCTGGTGTGCCCCTTTAGTCTCGTTTTGTCGTATGGGTCTGTCTAATCTTTGGCTGAAGGGTGAACCTCAGGAGTGACTTCATCATTGTTCTTTCTTGTTGCATAGTACTCCACTGTGTGTATGTACCCTAATTTGTTTATCCATTCATCTGTTGATGGGCACCTAGGTTGTTTCCATCTTTTTGCTATTGTGAACAATGCTGCAATAAACATGGGTGTGCATATGTCTATTCGTGTGATGACTCTTATTTCTCTAGGATATATTCCAAGGAGGAGGATTGCTGGATCCTGTGGTACTTCTATTTCTAGCTTTCTGAGGAAGCGCCATATCATTTTCCAAAATGGTTGTATCATTTTGCATTCCCACCAGCAGTGCATAAGAGTTCCGATCTCCCGGCAGCCTCTCCAGCATTTGTTATTTTTTGTTTTTTTGATTGGTGCCAGTAATGCCAAACACCCACCCTCCTCTGGGCTGTGATAACTCGACTTGTTCTTCCTCCCAAGTGGCCTTCACGCCAAGGGACTCTCCAGGCATCTTTCTCTTCTCGGTCAAAATGTCTCCCCTGGACCCTTTGAAGTGACCAAGCCGAGGAGCCCACGGCACGGGAATGTGAAACCAACCAAGAGGCACCATCGTGTCCTTTAGAACAAGCGCTGGGACTCACCTTGGGGCAGATGTGGGGACTGGACTCCGACTGTGTCTCCAGCAGAGGCTGCGGTTAACGCAGAGGAAATGGAAGGTGAGGGAGTTTGTCCTGGAAAGGGGTAGGGGGTGGGGGTGTGAGGGTCCTGGGGCTGCCATACAAAATACCACAAAGTAGGGGGCTTCAAACAACACACATTTACTCTCTCCCAGTTCTGGAGACCAGAAGTCTGAAATCAAGGTGTGTGCAGGGCTGTGCTCCCTCCAGAGGCTCTGGTGGAGGATCCTTCCTTGTCAGTCCCAGCTTCTGGTGGCCCCAGGCATTCCTGGGCTTGTGGGTGCATCATCCCAATCTCTGCTCCATCCTCACATGGCTATCTCCCCTGTGTGTCTGTGTCTCTTCTTCTGTCTCTTATAAGTTGTGGCTTTCAGGTTGTATAAGCTTCTGGGGGCCTCTGTAACAAAATGCCACACACCGTCTAGATTAAAACCAGACATTTACTCTCTCCCACTTCTGGAGGCAAGAAGTCTGAAATCAAGGTGTGGGGCAGGGTCGCGCTCCCTCCAGAGGCTCTGGGGGAGGATACTTCCTTGTCTCTCCCGGCTTCTGGGGGCCCCAGGGGTTCCTGGGCTTGTGGCCGTGTCACTCCAATCTCTGCTCCATCTTCACGTGATGTCTCCCCTCTGTGACTCTGTCTCCTCCTTTGTCTCTCACGAGGGCGCTTGTCGTGGGGCTTAGAGTCCACCTGACTCCAGGATGACATCATCTCAAGACCCTCTGCTTAATCGCATTTACGAAGCTCACATTTCCTAACAATGTCCCCCTCTCTGGTTCCCAGTGGACATCAACTTAGGGACGGACACTATCAATCCAGTACAGGGGCAGCTTCCTTTAGTCACAGGAAGTGATTCTATTAAAAGTTTGCTTTTCCTTGCAGTTATTTTGTGCTGTCGAGTAGATTCCGACTCACAGCGACCCTATGAGACAGAGTAGAACTGCCTCATAGGGTTTCCTAGGCTGTTATCTTTATAGGAGCAGATTGCCAGGACTTTCTTCCGCAGAGCCGCTGGGTGGGTTTGAACTGCCGACCCTTCTGTGAGCAGCTGAGCGCTTAACTGTTGTACCACCAGGGGTCTTTTGCTTTCCCTTAAATTAGAGAAATTTAGGACACCGTTCTGGATTCAGCTGCATCTCGCGCGTGGAAAGGCCCTTGAGAACTTTACTCGGGTGGACCTCAAACCATCCTGGCGTGAATCTGTAAAGTTTTGTAACGGTGAGAGATACAAAAGAGCTGATCTATAAATGGACTGTGCCTCAGCGCATAACAAACCACAGCTGCGATGGAATCGTACTTATCTCCTTTCGGACACCTTTTCATGCCCTGAAGCTGCCTGTTCAATGGATAACCCCTGACTCCATCCAGGCATAGAATTTGAGGGTCAGAGATGTCCAGCCACAGCCCCAGGTAGCTGTCTCCAGTTACCCCCGGACAAGTTTACGGCTTATTCTGCAGCCTCCTGTGTTGACAAAAAAAAAAAAAAAACAGTTGCCATCTGGCCAACCCCAACTCACGGCAAACCCCGTGTGTATCAGAGTAGAACTGTGCTCCACAGGGTTTTCAGTGGCTGATTTTTCAAAAGCAGGTTGTCAGGCCTTTCTTCCGAGGCACCTCTGGGTAGACTCGGACCTCCAGCCTTTGGTTAGCAGTTGAGTGGTTAACCATTTGCACCACGCAGGGACTCCATCTTAAAACTACAAATTGTCATGGAGTCATCTCCAACTCATGATGACCCCATGTGTGTTAGAGAAGAACTGGGCTGCAAGGGATTTTCAGTGGCTGATTTTTTAGAAGCAGGCTGCCAGGACTTTCTTCCAAGGTTCCTCTCAGTGGACTCGAAATACCAGCCTTTTGGTGATCAGCAGCTGAGCACTTAACCATTTGTACCAGCCAGGGACTCCATGTATAACCATTAAAACAAACAAACAAAAAAAAGCCCACAGGGGCCATTGAGTCAACTCCAACTCCCGGTGACCCCGTGTGTGTCAGAGTAGCACTGTGCGCCACAGGGTTTTCAGTGGCTGATTTTTCAGAAGCAGATCACCAGGTCTTTCTTCCGAGGCACCTCTGGGTGGACTTTACCCTCCAGCCTTTCTGTTAGCAGCCGAGCGCGTTCCCCATTTGCTCCCCCAGGGGCTCCTCTCCTTTGCCAGGTGCTGGCTATTCCCGAGTCCATTCCTGACTCAACGGCACTGGATGGCGTGCTGCCTTCCGTGAGCCTCACCAGAGTAAGTCAGGCTTTCGATCACTGTGTTGTAGAAGAGGTCCTGGGGGTTTCGAGGGATGTCTGGGAGCTCCCACTGGCCCGGGGAGCCTAGGAACAAGGCAGCATGTCCAAGTCTAGCTCCATCCCACTGCACTAAGATGCACTGAGAAGCCTCTGCAGCGAGCAGTCTGCCAAGCCTTTCACGTCTCCCAGCTCTGAGCATGTCCAGCGATGCACCTGTGGGTTCCTCCACCCGTCGCCAAAAGACATGCAACGTTGTATCCAGGAACCCTTGCCTTTCACCTGGAGATGAGCAAGAAGCTCCAAACAGTGTGGGTGAGAGTGAGTGCGTGAGGGAGAGAGAGAGGGTCAGAGACAGAGAGAGGGAGAGATGGAGAGAGAGACACAGAGAGAGGGAGAGAGAGGGAGGGGGAGAGAAATAGAGAGGGAAAGGGAAAGAGTCAGAGAGAGACAGAGACAGAGCGAAATGGAGAGCGAGACAGAGAAGGACAGAGAGAGGGAGAGAAACAGAGAGAGATGGAGAGACAGAGAGAGAGCCAAAAGCAAAGACAGACATGGACAGAGGGAAAGAGACAGAAAGACAGACAGACAGACAGACAGAGAGACAGGAAAACAGAGAGAAGGAGAGAGAGGGACAGAAGGACAGACACAGAGAGAGAGAGACAGAGACACAGAAGGACAGACACAGCGGGGACAGAGAGAGAGAGAAAGAGAGACAGGAAGACAGAGAGAAGGACAGAGAGGGACAGAAGGACAGACACAGAGAAGGAGAGAGAGGGACAGAAGGACAGACACAGAGAGGGAGAGAAAGGAACAGAAAGACAGAGAGAGAGACAGAAAGACAGACAGAGAGAGGGAGAGAGAGAACGTGAAGCTTTTAGATCTCACAGGGAAGGAAACAATTTCTTTCCGACAAGTTCCTGGTAATTTAAACCATGTGGCAGGACCTGCAGAATACAGAAATAGCTGCCACTTATGAGACATGTGCCCCCCACTCTCAGCAATCAGACACTTTCCTGAGCCAGCATGGAGGCCCCTGGCGGGGGACAGAACTGATATGGGTGTCCTTTCAGCCACCTCCCCTTGGACCCACTCAGCACGGCCACCTCCTCCAGCCAAAAGGGCCCAGGACCCCATCCTCACTCCCCACGATGAGTCACATTGGGGCTAATTCTTTCAGTGGGGGAGGGCTCTGGCTACCCTTCCCACAACCCCAGTCTGGGGGTCCGGGGGCCCAGGGGTCTGGGGATCCCGGGATCTGGGGGTCCGGATGAGTAAATATGCCGTGGCTTTCAGAGGGCAATGACATGGTGGAAGAACCAAAGGGATGCGTTATCTGTTCCCCGGCCAAGGTATCAGGCGTAATAAAAGGAGCACGTCCTCAGCTGGATGCCGGAAGCCTGTCGTGTCTGTCTTGAAAATTCATTATTTGCGCGGCCCCTGGAGCAACAAAGGGTGGCTGGAATTTTCCGGGCTTCAGTCGGTGGGTTTACACACAGGCACACGTAAACCCATTTGTGGCTGGAACGGGGCCGTCCTGGTTGGACTACAGTGGGGTGGATGCTGATCCCCAAAAGATACATCCACTTGGAAGGCTGTGAATGGGACTTCATATGTCATAAAGTGTTTCTGCAGATGTAATAGCCCTGGTGGCTAAGTGGTTAAGAGCTTGGCTACTAACCAAAAGATCAGCAGTTCAAATCCACCTTAGAAACCCTATGGGGCAGTTCTAGTCTGTCTTATAGGGTCGCTATGAGTTGGAATCAACTTAATGGCAGTAGGTTTGGTTTCTGGAGGTGAGGTCATCCTGGAGAAGGGCGGGACCTAAACCCAGTGACAAGTGTCTTTATAAGAGACAGAAGAGAAGACAGATGCAGAAGGAAGAATGAGGCCATGTGAAGACCGAGCAGAGATTGGGGTGATGCAGCCACAAGCTCAGGAATGCCTGGGGCCACCAGGAGCTGGGAGAGACGAGGAAGGATCCTCCCTCAGAGCATCTGGAGGGAGCGTGACCCTGCCCACACCTTGATTTCTGACTTCTGGTCTCCGGAACTGAGAGAGAATAAATTACTGTGATCTGAAGACCCCCAGCGTGTGGTCCTGTGTTACGGCTGACCAAGGACACTCCCACAAGGCCAAACAGAGCAACCCCCGCATTCCCTTTAGTGCTGAAATTTCGTTCTTCTAAAACGAGAGAGCCTCAGGAAGCAGGTCCAGTTAGCAGACGCCAGGCCAAAAGGAACAGTTCTCCTAAACAGTCATGTGTTTTAGGAAGAAGTGGTTTCTCTGTGCTGGGCCAGGTTTTCTTCTCTCTCCTTCCTCTTCCCACTCACCATTTTAGGAGTTTGCGGTCGCCTGTTGCTGGGATTGGGGTCTCCACGGTACCTCTGGCCCCCCTCTTGTTGTTGCCAGCTGTTGTCGAGTCGGCCCCCGAGTCACAGAGACCCCATGCCTGGTCCTGCGCCATCCCCATGACCACTTGCAGATCAGACCATTGAGATCCCTAGGGTTTGCAGTGGCTCATTTTCAGAAGTAGATCGCCAGGCCTTTCTTCGTAGTCTGTCTTAGTCTGGAAGCTCCGCTGAAACCTGTTCAGCATCACAGCAACACACAAGCCTCCACTGACAGACGGGTGGTGGCTGCACATGAGGGGCATTGTCCGGGAATCGAACTCCGGTCTCCTGCATGAAAGGCGAGAATTCTGCCAGTAAACCATCACTGCCCTCTGCCTTTACCCACCTTCCCTGCAAGAAAACAAACAAACAGCTGCATAGTGGACGAAGGAGCCTCAGATGGCTGGTCTTTGGGGTCTGAGCAGAGAGAGGCTGGGGAGGTTTCCATCAGATCCTGGGGAGAGGGACAAGCCAAACATACTGATGGAGCCGACGGTGATTGGGTGGTTCAGATCACAGAAGGAGAAGGAGGAAACGCAGAGAGTTTCTGTGTGTATACAAGACATGTGTGCACAGGCGTGTGTGTGTGTGTGTGTGTGTGTGTGTGTGTGGTGTGTATGTGTGTGCCTTTCCCCTAAATGGAATCATACCATACATACTGTTATTCAAATTAGCTTCATCACGCAGCTGTTTTTTCCCAGATATCTTTCCAATGAACTATTTATGGATCTTCCCTATCTTTTTGATGGTTGTCTTAGTCATCCAGTGCTGCTACAACAGAAATACCACAAATGGATGGCCTTAACAAACAGAATTTTATTCTCTCACAGTTTAGAGGCTGGAAATCTGAATTCAGGGTGCCAGCTCCAGGGCAAGGCTTTCTCTCTCTGTTGGCTCTGGGGAAAGGTCCTTTTCATCAATCTTCCCCTGGACTAGGAGCTTCTCAGCACAGGGACCCCGGGTCCAAAGGATGCGCTCTACTCCTGGTGCTTCTTTCTTGATGGCATGAGGTCCCCCTCCTCTCTGCTCACTTCTCTCTTTTATATCTCAAAAGAGATTGACTCAAGATACAACCTAATCCTGTAGATTGAGTCCTGCCTCATTAACATAACTACCTCTAATCCTGCCTCATTAAAGTCATAGTGGATTCACAACACGTAGGATAATCACATCAGGTCAGAAAATGGTGGAGAATCAAGCAATACTGGGAATCATGGCCTTGCCAATTTGACACACATTTTTGGGGGGACACAATTCAGTCTCTAATAATGGTTATATAATATGCCCCAACAACCAGTCTGTCTGTTTCTCTGTGGCGGCTTTTGTGTTGCTGGGATGCTGGAAGCTGTCCCACCAATATGTCACATACCAGCAGGGGCACCCATGGTGGGCAGGTTTCAGAGGAGCTTCCAGGCTGAGAGAGAGTAGGAAGAAAGGCCTGGTGACCTACTTTCAAAAATCAACCAATGAAAACCCTATGGGTCACACAGAACACTGTCCGGTATAGTGCTGGAAGATGAGCCCCCTAGGTTGCAAGGAACTTAAAAAGCACAGTGACTGCAACAAGGGATTTGAGCGTACCAATAATTGTGAAGATGGTGCCAGACCAGGCAAGGTTTCATTCTGTTGTACATGGGGGTTACCACGCGGCAGAGCCTACTAGACAGCAGCTGACGACAGTATTTCACCGTGTGGACAAGCCGACCAAGTGTTTCACCTAGTCCTTGAAGATGCTTCTGTTTTTCAACATCACCAGCAGTGGGGCAGTGGACACCCTAGTCCATAGGGTATAGAAGCGCATGCCCCTGTGGAAGTAAGTGCTGTGGGATTGCCGGATGGAACAGGACACGTCTTTTAACCCCTGACAGACTCACCTCCAGGGAGGCTGAGCCAATTTGTGATCCAATCAAGGAATGTGTTCCAGGCCGTGTTCCAGCCCTGGCCAGCCCCGGCCGGCCCCGCTGACACCGACCTTTACCGTCCCCGCCAAGCTGAAAACGAAAAATGGCCTTACATCTTGGTGTTACCTTCCAAATAGCACTTCTCCGATTTTCAATGTGAATGAGCTTCTTTGTCATAGCTTTATTAAACAGCTGTATTTCTTTTTTCCAAAAGTGGCTTCTACCCAATTTCTGCCACTTCTTTTAACCTGTGTTTCCTGCCCCTACCCCTTAAAATGTAAGCACTCTGTGCATTAAGAAAATTAACGCTCGATTTGCACGAGTCTTGGAAATCCTTCCCTCAGTTGACGGCTTGTCTTTCCATCATTGTTGCGCATGGTTTTGTTACACAGAAGTATTAAATTTTCATGTGGCTGTATTCATCAATATTTTCCCTTATGACTTCCGGCTTTTCTGCTGTCTTTTACAAAGCTTTTTCCCTCTCCAAGATTATAAAAATGTGTCTTGGTTTTCCCCTGGCACGTCCATGGTTTCACTTGTGTGTTTGATTCTTTCTTCATCTGGAATTATTTTGGGGCAAGAACTGAGAGAGGGACCCCACGTTTTTAAACCCTAAATTTCTCACCGCAACCATGTATTGAATAATCTGCCTACCTCTGCAGATTTGAAATATTAATTTTATTCTATAAAAGTGACTAAATTCTTGCACATATTTAGGTGAATTTTTCTTTCCTTCTCGTCTGTTTTTGCACGCATACTATAGTGCAGCCTCGCACAGTATAGCTTTAATTAACATCACACTGTGCTATTCTATTAGGTCTTAATATTAGATGAGGCTAGCTGTTTTATTTCTCTTCTTTTGTCTGAAGTTTTCTAGCTATACTTGCATGTGTATATTTTCAGATGGCCTTTAAAATAATCTTTTCCATCCCTGAAAATAATTTTGTTTGAGATCTCATTGAATTTGTAAATTAATGGAGGGGAAGTAGATACTGTCTTTTTAGCCAAGAATAAAGACTGTGTTTCTATTTAATGACATCTTGCTTTTCGTGGGAACCGTCTGAAAAATACAAATGTCTGGTCTCACCTGAAATCTACAGAGTCACATTCTCAGGGGTGGAAGGATGGGGGTAGGTGTTTCTGTTTGTAAAACACAAAAAACACAAATACACACAAATAAAAAAAATCATTGCCATTGAATCGGTTCCGACTTACAGTGACCCTATAGGACAAAGCAGAACTGGCCCATAGGGTTTCCAGGGCTGTAATCTTTACAGAAGCGGACTGCTACATCTTTCTCCTGTGGAGCAGCTCGTGGGTTCAACCCCCCGACCAGCTGAGCGCTCAATCACTGCTCTACCAGGGCTCCTTTGTAAAAGCACAGGTGGTTCTATTACACGTCTAGCTCCTACCTGTCTCTCGTTATCCCAGGCTGAGAGCCACTGGCTCCCTGACAGACAACAATCGCAAAACTTCCGGCTGGTACCTTCCTTTTGTTCACTCTGAACTTTGGAGGATAGGAATCCAGCGGCCTTTGAGCACACCCCGGCATTTGGAAGTCAGTTCTTTTTAGCCTTCTTAGAAATTTATGTGTGGTGACTCCGTGGGTTTACCACCAGCCACTCAGGTCTGCAAAGCCTAAAAACATACACGATCCAAGTGCAAAGTGATCAAAATAACCCAAAAAGGCAGGCAGTGTTTCTCAAAGGATACTGGCTAACGAGCAAGTCCATCATAAACAACAACAAAAGCTCCTGAACGGCCCCGGCTTTTCGAACCTCGAGGTCCTCTTGCCACAACACTCTCAAGTTTCAACAAGTGTACAAAAAAAATAACATTCTCCAAAGGAAACTCACGCCAGCATTTTCCTTTTAAGACCCATAAGAAACCTCATTCTCGTGCCTTGCTTGTTAACTCTCCTTTTCCATACAGTGAAGTCTGTTGAAATCATTTCTTAGGCATACGATCTTTGTTCTGTAGTAAAGAAAAATGAATACTTCTGCAGATACTGTGCTCTGCAAATAATGCCTTAATTATACCTGTTTGTAATAACAAAATGGATCAACTCCATGGGAGTAGGTAGAAGTCACCATCAGGAAACCAGTTTCCTTCAATATTTGTATACAATATATTTGTTCCCATTACTTCATCGTATCATGTATACAGGGGGAAAATATTTAAAAGGAGTCCTTTCTTTGCCTGAATTTCTCACCACAACCACTTATGGAATGCTTGTTGTTCCTCTGCGGTTGTGAAATATTCATTTTCTCCCATGAGAATTCCTAAATTCTCATATGTATTGGGTCAGTTTGCATCCAGTGAGACTTAAACAAACAGATTGGATGCCATGAATTTCTAGTTCTATGGAGCAGCTGCTTGTAACAAAATGTACAATAATCTGCACAACTAAATACAATGAATCTAGTGAGTGATCTCGGTTACTGTTTATTCACACAAGGTGCAAACTGGTCGTCAGGCACTGAACCCTAGCCCACCACCAGCCTCACCCATCCTGGGCCTCTGACCCCCAGTCAGAGCCCCTCCGCTCCGGCCCCCTCCCCCATTGCACTGCCACTAAGGACCTGATTATCTATGAATTTATGGGAATCCGAAACAAGCGGCCTTGCCCTCCTGATAATGTTTTCTGACACATTTCAGGAGCGGTGGCTGACGGGGAGGCGTGAAGTGCGGGTGCCTGTGGTGCGAAGGCAATAAGCCGGCAGCCGGTCCATCCGAGACCTCTGGCTGCAGAGATGCCCAGGGAGGGAGGCGGTTTCCATGGCAACGTGCCCCTCAGCTGTAGTTAGTGTAGGAAAAATAGTTTTATGATGATTTCAATGATGTTTTGCCTTTTGTTTTTCCAGCTCTGGAGTGTGGGGTTTTCAAAAACTTCTCTCTGATGGAATATATATATATATATTTTTTTTCTTTTCTTTTCTTTTTTTAAGGAAGAAAACATCTGTCCAGCAAAGCTTCAACTTTTGAGCATGGAGCCCGACTTACAGACAGAAGGGTTGGAATTTGCTTTCACAAGACCCCCAAGGAAGGGGATGCGTGGGATAAAAATGAAGTGAGGAACAGGAAGGAAAGTGGCTTTGTGCCCAGCATTCTCCCCTTCCCCCACCTTGGGGCTGGACATATGTATGTTTACAGACGCCTTGGCCCAGGGGTCCTCCTGTCCACCTCTGTTGCTAGCCCTCTTGTTATTTTTTAAAAGTAAGAAATTCAGGAGAATAAAAAAGGGGATTCCTTTTAAATGATCTTTCCCTGTATGCTGTTGTTTGCTGGGTGCCTTCGAGTGGATTTTCGACTCCTGGCAACCCCATGTGACAGAGTAGAACTGCCCCATAGGGTTTCTGAGGCCATAAGCTTGTCACAAGGAGACTTGGTGGGGCAGTGGGTAACTGCTAGGCTGTTAACCAAACGGTTGGAGATTGGAACCCACCCAGCAGCTCCGTAGGAGAAAGACCTGGTAATCTGCTCCAGTAAAGATTACACCAGAAAACCAAACCCATCGCCGTGGAGTCGATCCGACTCACAGTGACCCTACAGCAACCCTACAGAACAGAGCAGAACTGCCCCATAGGGTTTCCAAGGAGCAGCTGGTGGATTCAAACTGCCGACCTTTCGGTTAGCAGCCTGAGCTCTTAATCACCGTAAAGACTACAGCCTAGAAAACCCTATGGGGCAGTTCTACTCTGTCACATGGGGTCACCATGAGTTGAAATCAATTTGATAGCACACAATAACAACAATCTTTATGGGGAACAGATTGCCAGGTCTTTTCTCCCTCGGAGCAGGAGGGTGGGTTCAAACTGACAACCTTTCGATTAGCAGCTGAGCGCTTAACTGTTGAGCAACCAGGGCTCCTTTCCCCCGCATGAATGACGTAATGACGTAATGGGAGCAAACACACGCACGCAGATATCAAATGAAACGTGCTCCCTGATGTTCATTTTTACCAGCTCCCATGGAGTTGATCACTTTGGTTATTAAAAAATAATAATAATAACAAGGGGACTAGTCCTCCTCCCCCTGAACCCCGAATTTCCACAACATGATGGAATTAGGACAAAGACAGCTGGGCTGTGTCGCAGAGCCACCGGGAAAGCTGGCTGCGCTCATTCTTGCCTCTATCTCTCCTGAAGAGTTTGCTGGGGGATAGAAGCCCTGCCTGACACTGTGTGGGATTCATTAGCGATGTACCTCACCTTCGACAGTGATGGCGCTGACAGGTAATTTTGAGCCTTGATTTTTTTCTCTCCCAAGCCCTCTGACGAGGGCTGGGCTGTGCCTCAGCATTTGTACCCAACTGGAGATATTTTGAAGACAATCTGTGAGGAAGAGACAAACCTCTCTGCAGACTGCCTCATGTGATTGGAGACGGGGCTGAAAGAGAGATGGTTCCTCATCCCAAAGACGCAAAAGAGCCGCCAGCCGCAGAACAGATGAGGGATTCAGGGACTGGGAGGGACGTGAGGATCGTGCCCAGGGATGCAACACCCCAGAGTTCCTGGGTTTCCCACTTGGAGAAGCCTGAGTTTCTGAAACTATGAGCCGACTTGGTTTCCATCAAAGGAATAATGTGACTACCCCCTACCCCATCCCTGCCCTTCCCCATGGCTGTCCTTAAAACGGGGCTCCCTGGGTGGTGCAAACAGTTAAGCCCCCCAAAGCTAACTGAAAGGTTCACCCAGAGGTGCCATTGAAAACAGCTGCGGAGCTCAGTTCTACTCTGACACACATGGGGGCGCCATGAGTCGGGGTTAACTCCACAGCAGCTAACAGCAACAACTAATTGAACGGTTGGTGGTTCAAACCCATCCAGAGGTGCCTTGGAAAAAAGACCTGGCAAATTATTTTCAAAATATCAGCCATTGAAAATCCAGTGGGTCACAGTTCTACTCTGACACACATGGGGACTCCGTGAGTCAGGGCAGACTCCACAGCAACTAAGAACAACAATAACTGACTGAAAGATGGACAGTTCGAACCTGCCCAGAGACCCCACGGAAGAAAGGCCTGGCAATCTACTTCTGAAAAATCAGCCATTGAAAACCCCACAGAGCACAGCTCTCCTCTGACACACATGGGGTCACCATGAGTCGGAGTCAACTCGACAACAACTAGTTACTCCACGTTTGCGGGTTATTTAAATAGCTGTACGCCACAGTGGTAAGGGAAGTGGACATACCACTGATGACAAAGGAATTTGTGCAAATTTTGAAGAAATACTCTGGCAATGTCAATCAAGACTCTTTAAAAGGTTCTAGATATGATGCACTAATTTCCTTTCTATGACTTTGTCTCAAAGACGAATCTAAAGTACAGAACGGAGACTTCAGGAATAGATGCATTTGCTACTCTAGTCTTTGTTAAACATGATATTGGGGGCACTGGAGGTTCAGTGGTAGAGTTCTCACCTTCCCACGCAGGAGACCCAAGTTCTGTTCCCGGCTGTGCGCAGCCACAACCTGTCTGTCAGTGGTGGCTTGTGTGTTGCTGTGATGCTGAACAGGTTTCAGCAGAGCTTCCAGACTAAGAAGGACTAGGAAGAAAGGCCTGGCAATCTACTTCTGAAAATCATGGGGATGGTGCAGGACCAGGTATAATTTCATTGCCATGAGTTGGGGGCTGACTCAACACCAGCTATCAACAAGAGTGACATTGGTAATTTGGGGAGGGGGGAGTAGAATATTCAATAAATTATGCAGGTTCAATTGCCCAATCATTTGAGTGGAATATTAAATTAAGATGGAGCACTACTTCACATCACACAAAAAATTGGGATCGACTTGATGGCAGCCGTTTTTTATCTTACTTGGAAGTGAGTCTTCCTATGCTTTTTGTTGTCCTCTTTTGTCTACTTGAGCAAAAGTACAGACTGCTACTATCATATCCATCCCATCAGAGGTGGGTACCTTGGCCTGTAAGATAAAATATGCTTTGTACAACTCTTAGTAGGAAACCTCCCTTAGACCTTTTCTGGTGAGGAAAAACACCATGTGGCATCCTTATCTGTGTGATTATATCCAACTCCACCATCAGAATCCCCAGAAACGGGGATAGGATCATGGGCCCACAGCATGCCTGGGTTGCAATATATGCCCTCCATTAGCATTGAACTAAATCCTTTCGCACTGGGACAATGAGTAAGGAAGACCAGAGAAGAACTGATGTCTTTGAATTATGGTGTTGGTGAAGAATACTGAATGAACTGCCAAAAGAACGGACAAATCTGTCTTAGAAGTACAACCAGAACGCGCCTTAGAAGGAAGGATGGAGAGACTTCATCTCACATACTTGGACATGTTACCAGGAGGGACCAGTCCCTGGAGAAGGACTTCATGCTTGGTAAAGTAGAGGGTCAGTGAACAAGAGGAAGACCCTCAATGAGATGGATTGACACAGTGGCTGCAACAATGGGCTCAAGTATAACAATGATTGTGAGGATGGCACAGGACTGGGCAGTGTTTCGTTCTATTGTACGTCGGGTCACTATGAGTCAGAACCAACTCGACGGCACCGAAAAACAACAACAAACCCTGGGAGAATATGTACGGAAATAAATGTAATGGTCCACCATGGCACACATGAATGTGTTTCTTTAATTTTATTTTGTTGTTGTTGTTGAGAATATACACAGCAAAACACCCACCAATTCAACCGTTTCTCCATGTACAATTCAGTGATATTGATTACATTTTTCAAGTTGGGCAACCATTTTCACCCTCCTTTTCTGAGTTGTTCCTTTCCCATTGACATAAACTCACTGCCCCGCAAGGTTCCCATCTAATCTTTCGAGTTGCTGTTCTCTACAGTTAGGACTTTTTCAGGGCTGGTGAACCATGAAACAAGGAGAAATTTCCTCCTTCTCCACCCAGAAAAGCCACCTCGTGATTGTTGTTCTTGGTAAGTGGAAGAGTACCCGGCTGGTGCAAATGGCTAACGCTCTTGGCTGCTAACCAAAGGCTGGAGGTCCGAGTCCACCCAGAGAGGCCTCTGCAGAAAGGCCTGGCAATCTGCTTCCAAAAACCAACCATTGAAAACCCCGTGGAGCACAGTGCTACTCTGACGCCATGAGCTGGGTCGACCCGACGGTATCTCGTGGTGGTTGTTGTCGTTGATGTTGTTTTGCAGGTAGGGAAAGCAGACCATTGTTTGTGGGAAAGTGGGAGTGGTATTTTGGGGTAGATGCAGCTATACCGCTCAATTTCCTAAGAGGCCATCGCTCTTCTGCCTCACCCCAGAGCCCCACTCCCGGAAGGCAAAGATCAGGTTGCTTCATTTTCTTTCCTGAGAGCTACCCAAAAGCCCCGGTAGTTAAAAATTACAACTTTTTGGGGGACAATCGCCCCTCACGGGAACACCTGTCCCTCCCTTACAGCCCCCGCCCCCGTGCCCGAGATAAGTTTCTCAAATGACCCTGATGCCGGATGGAAACCTGGCTCATGGCACTCCCTGGACTCGATATTCCCTGGGAATTACGGCTCACGGAGACTTTATTGGAATTGCAAAAGCATCTAGCAGAGGATAGCTGCAATTCCCGGGAGGACGCAGGTCAAGATAAATACTGGAATGGCAGGAAAACTCTGTTGTCACTGCTCAGTTGTACGAGCAGAGAAATGACCAGTTTCTGCGGATCCCCTCACATTAAGTGGCCTTTTTGGAGGGTGGAGGGTGTCTTTCCCTGTAAAGCAATTTGTGCCACAGAAAATATTCAGAAAGAGTAAAATAATGACATGAAAAGGGGCCTCGGCATGGAAAAGAGTGTCATTAAAAATCCAAATGCTGGAGGCACTGGGTGCCCTTCTCTTGGACTTTGGAAATCACCGCAGGTCTGACAGAGACTCGGTTCAACTTCCTTCAGGGCAGAGGGTGAGCTGCGTTTCGGCAATTCTGTGGTTTTAATTGATAGGAAGAGCTTTGTTGGATATGATAGAATAAGGCCAGGTGTTCTTCACCAGAGTGCTTGTCTTCATACCTAGGATTTCTGTGTTCTGCTGAATTAAAAGGGAGAGGGTAAGAGCACATATTATGGGATTCCATTTATATGAAATGTCCAGAACAGGCAAATTTATAGAGACGGAAAGTGGGAAAGTGGTTGCCAGGCGCGGGGTGGGGTGAGGATGCTGGAAGATGGGAATAGCTAAAGGGTACAGGGCTTCTCTTTCGGGGTGATGAAAGTGTTCTAAGTTGACTGCGGGGATGATTGCACAACTCTGTGGATACACTAGAATCCATTGACTTGTACACTTTAAGTGGGTGAATTGTATGCTGTGTGAATTATATTTCAATAAAGCTGTTTAAAAGGAGAGAAAGAGGCTATGAAATATAAATAAGAAACCTAAGCAATTTATCAAAAAAAAAGTGAGCATAAAAATTATGGGGACAAATCTGAGAAAGAATGAGATGGGGAATCTCGATCTTTTACCATTTTTAAAGTATATTTATCACCATGCCCAGGGACCGTGGTGGTTCAGTGGTAGAGTTCTCACCTTCCATGCAGGAGACTCGGGTTCAATTCCCAGCCAATGCACCTCATACTCAGCCACCCCCCCATCCCCCATCTATCAGTGGAGGCTTGCATGTTGCTATGATGCTGAACAGGTTTCAGTGGAGCTTCCAGACTAAGGCGGACTAGGAGGAAAGGCATGGAGATCTACTTCTGAAAATCTGCCTATGAAAATCCTATGGATTAGAATGGTCTGATTCACAACCCAAGACTGGGCAGCATTTTGTTCTGTTGTGGGTGGGGTCCCTATGAGTCAGGGACCAACTGAACAGCAACTAACCACAACAACAATATCGTCACGCCAGTTTCCTCAGGAGCCATATGGCGGGCATCAGTGGGCCCCAAGTGACTTTAAAAGCTCTTTAGTTATTCTTCTGGAAGCATGTTGCTAGGAAGAGGCATCTCAGTATTTTGTGTTGTTGGTGTGTGCCATCAAATTGATTTTTGACTCATAGCAATTGTCAATCCATGTGACAGAAAAGAACTGCCTTATAGGGTTTTCTTGGCTGTAATCTTTACGGTAGCAGATCACCAGGTCTTTCTCCTGTGGTGTTGCTGGGTGAGTTAGAACCGCCAAGCTTTCAGTTAGCAGCCGAGCGCATAACCGTTGTGCACTTGGGCTCCTTCTCTGACTATTAACTTCATCAAATGTCCTTCCCACATCCCCACCCCACATCCAATTTCAGTTTCTTATTACTGTGATATGAAATATTAGTTGCTGTCAGAAACTCTCATTGATGCAGATGACATCCAGATTTTGTTGCTTTTGTTGCTTTGTTTTTAATCCTAATTATAATTGGTAGCCACCCCAGCTCCCCAAATACTTAGCCAAATTCCAACTCTCCTTTCCTCCTATTGGTGAAGCTGTTTAGAAGGTGCAATATGCCTTTGAAAGTGAGAAACACTGGATGTTGACGTTGTCAGTTGCCCTCAAGTTGATTCTGATTCATGGTAACCCTAAAATAAAGAGTAGAACTGCCCCCATAGGGTTTTCTAGCCTGTAATCTTTACAGAGGAATCCTGGTGGTATAGTGGTTAAGAGCCCAGGCTTCTAACCAAAAGTTTGGCAGTTTGAATCCTCCAGCCACTCGTTGAAAACCCTGTGGGGTATTTCTACTCTGTCCTGTAGGGTCCCTATGAGTCGGAATAGACTCGACTGCAACGCTTTTTTTTTTTTTTTTAATCTTTATGGAAACAGATGACCAGGTCTTTCTCCCTCAGAGCCACTAGGTGGGTTTGAACCATCAACCTTTTGGTTAGTAGCTGAGTGTTTAGCCACTGTGACACCAGAAGAAGGGGACAGAAAACACCAAAGCCATATTACCAAAGAGGCTTTGCTGTTATGTTGTTGGAAAAGGTCATAAAAATCTCCTAGAATAAAGTACTAAACATTCAGGTGCGTGGAATTATGAGGTCCCACTCACCCCAAAAACACGCCCTTGGTGAGCATGCACAGAATGTGGGGACCTCCACTGTGTACAACCTGCTTCCTGCCCGTGCTTTTCAAGAAACAGCCTTGGAATAAAGATGTCCTTGTTGACACAAAATGAAAATGGAGCTTTTATTTTTTATGATTGATTTTTTTCCTTTTTTTTTCTTTCATTGTGCTTTAGGTGAAAGTTCACAGCTGAAGTTAATTTCTCATTCAAAAATGTATACACATATTGTTTTATGACATTGGTTGCAATCCCCATGATGTGACAGCATGCTCCCCCTTTCCACCCTGGGTTCCCTGTGTCCATTGGTCCAGTTCTCCTGTCCTTTCCTGCCTTTTTGTCCTGCTTTTGGACAGCAGCTGCCCATTTGGTCTCATACCTCTGATTGAACTAAGAAGCACGTTCCTCACGTGCATTATTAGAAAATGGAGCTTTTGGTTGATGGAAAAGAATATGGAGTAGACACACACACACAAAGGTACAATTTCCTGACCTTGTTTCTTGCGTCCTTCAGTCTTTGTGCACATTCTGTTGCTGATGGACAATGTTGCTTTGCTTTGGAGGGGGCAAGTCCACCATCAACGCAGGGAGTTGATAGCTGACCCCGTACTCAACGTGATCAAGTCTCTCTCAGTCAATGGTGATGTCTGCACAACACGATGAACGTAATTAATGTTACTGAACTGTACATGTGAAGATGGTTGGTGTTGTGTCGTTAGGGGCCGCATCGAGTAGGTTCCAGCTCATAGCGACCCTGTGTGACAGAAACAGAACACTGCCCAGTCCTGCACCATCCTCACAATTATTGGTAGAAATGGAGAATTTTTTGTTACCTATATATTTGCCACAATAAAAAAAAAAAGATTGTTTTATGTGCATTTAAAAAATCTGATCTTGAGTTTTAATTATTACTGCCTCATTCGTTGATAATTCTTGTAGATTTGGATCCTGGTAATTAATTCCCATTGTGAATTTATCCTTCGTAAGTGTGTATTTACACTCCTGTTTTATTTTTTTGATGTATTTAACATTTCTTTTTTTGAATATGATTTTATTGTGCTTTTGGTGAAAGTTTACACAGCAAATTATGTTCCCATTTGACAATTTCTACACAAATTGTTCAGTGACGTGAGTTACATTTTTCACAATGTGTCAACACTGTCTTTAATTGTGTTCTGGTTGTTCTGTTTCCAGCGCTCTAGTTTCCCTGCCCCCTTATCTTCTCATCTTTGCTTTAGAGAAAATGTTGACGTTTTGGTCTCGTGTAGATGGTTTTTTAATGGAGATCGTACTCATGGGTAATATATTTTATTTTGTGAGCCAATCTGTTATTTCCCTAAAAGGTGAGCTCAGAGGATAGTTTCCGTTCAAGGTTTAAAGAGTATCTCAGGGTAGTAGTCTTGGGGAGTCCTCTGGTCTCAACTGGTCCAGTAAGTCTGGACTTTTTAAAAATTTAAGTTCTGTTCCGTGTTTTTCTCACATTCTATCAGGTCCTTGATCAGAATTGTCGGTAGTGGTAGCCAGGCACCATCTCGATTCTTCTGGTCTCAGATGAGGCCATGGCTCATGTAGGCTATTAGGCCTGTAGACTAGTTTCTTCTCTGAGACTTTGATTCATGTTTATCTTAACTCTATCCAATTTCTAAGACTGAAGACAACAGGGATGAGAAGTAGCAGAGGATGGCTTACGATTGAAAGTACCTAACCGTCAATGGTCAACGTGCTCGGCTGCTAACTGAAACGTTGGAGGTTTGAGTCCACCCAGAGGTGCCTCAGAAGAAAGACCTAGCGATCTACTTCTGAAAAATCAGCCACTGAAAACCCTGTGGAGCACAGTTCTACTCTGACACACATTGGGGTGCCATGAGTCAGAATCAACTGCACAGCAACTGGTCTTAGGAGTCCCTGGATGATACAAATGGTTAAGCACTCAGCTACTAACTGAAAGTTGGTGGGTTGAATCCACCCAGAGATGCCTCTGAAGAAAAGCCGGGTGATCTACTTCTGAAAAATCAGCCATTGAAAACCTTGTGGAGCACAGTTCTACTCTGACCAACACATGGGGTCACCATGAGTAGGAGTTGACTTGATGGCAACTTTTTTTTTTTTAAGATGAAATGAATAAATGGACTTGAGGTTCCTATGGTTACTTACCGGAAATGCCATCACAAGAATCCTTGTTCTAAAAAGAAGATGGAGACCCTTAATTTAACTGCTCTCTGCTTTAGCATGAGGTGCTGCAAAGTCAGGGCACCCCGCCAGGTGTGATGGGTCTGGAGTTCAGGAAATCCGTGCCATCATCACAACAGCCCCAGGTGCTACGAAGCTGAAGACCAGGTGGTGGAGCCCAGGTCTGATGACCCCAAACACCCAGCGACCGTCACCACTACAGAAAGAAAATGGGCCTTAGGCTTGTATGGGATTCCTGTGGCTGCTGTAACAAAATACCACAAACAGAGTGGCTTAAAACAACAGAAATCCACTCTCTCACCGTTCTGCAGGCCAGAAGCCCAACATGAAGATGTTGGCCGGTTTGGTTCCTTCTCGAAGCTGTGAGGGAGAATCCGCTCCCTGCCTCTCTCCCACCTTCTGGAGGTCGCCAGCGATCCTTGGCGTTCCTTGACTTGCTGACTCATCCCTCTAGTGTCTGCCTCCGTTGTCATGGGGCCTTCTCCCCCATGTCTTTCTGCCTGTTTCTCAACTCCGCCTGCCTCTCTGAATCCTACAAAGACCCTTGTCAGTGGATTTGGGGCTCACCTTAATCCAGGATGGTCTTATCTCAAGATTGTTGTTGTTACGTGCTGTCGAGTCAGTTCCAACTCATAGCGACCCCACAGGACAGAGCAGAACTGCCCCATAGAGTTTCCAAGGAGCAGCTAGTTGATTCGAACTGCCAACTTTTTGGTTAGCAGTCAAGATCTTAACCACTGTGCCACCAGGGCTCCAGATGTTTGCCTTAATTACACTTGCAAAGACAATTTTTCCAAATAAGGTCCCATGCACAAGTTCTGGGCGGGCATGACATGGGGGGAGGCACCGTTCAACCCACTAGTTGTTAGTGGCCATCCAGGTGGCTCCACCTCGTAGAGACCTTATATACAACAGAGAGAGAGATTGACCCCTTCTCCGTCATTCTCACACTTGCCCACATGTTCCAATCCAACGTTGCAGCTACTCACCTCCACAGCAATTGGAGTGCCGATGCATCTTACTGAGGGTCTCCTCACCCTCGCTGGCCTCTGAGCTCAGCCCTGTCCTATGAGCAATCAGCAGCCTCACCGCTTGGGAACGAAGCCCCCACCCACCTTTCCAATACTCCCTCTGTAGCCCCTGACGCCACCAGTAACCCTCAAAGCTGCCATGGTTTTGCTCACCTCCAAAGTCACAGCCCCTGTAGCATTTACTTCTTACAAAAAGGCAATGAAGAACATGACAAAAAGATGGCTTTCCTTCCAAACAAGCCCACCCTTCTGCCTCCTTGGCAAATGTTCTCTGCTGTCCTAATGAAAACCCCAAGGAATACCCGGAGATGAGAGAAGGAGGGATGAGTTCCCTGCTGCCCCAAGCCCTCAACCTGTCCATCAAACATCATCTCTTATGTCCTTGCTCGAGTTCTGCTTCCCCAGAAAAGATTACAGGTGAGACTGTGGGCTCCAGACCCACTGTGTCACCTGGAGCCCTTTGATTCCTTGTTTCCTTTAATTTGGTTAAATGGTATTGGCTGAGGGTCAGCATAGATTTCCTGGTGATTTCAATACATTGCACATTATTTCCTCCGCATCATTAGCTTAATCCTCCAAATGTCAGGTGGAATCGCTCAGAAACCTAAGACAAGCGGGGAGGGTAGGCACTCTCCTTGATTCTGTGTCTCTTCCCCTCCCATCCATCACCCCTCAACTGTTCGGGGTGTCATCCCAGGGAGCCTACGTAGTCAGCTTAACACAAATGGATTTTAAACTTTACAGATGTTCCAGGCGCTGAAAGGAGCCCAGGCATGTATCCGAGGAAAATGACAAATTAAGGATCCACTCTATTTTTGTCTCATTTACAATATTTTTCCCAGGAGGTTTTCCTCTGGTTAAATTTAACTAGTTTAAAAGACAGCTGTGTCTGGAGGCGCTGAGCTCTGCGACTGGCTCTTGCCTCACGCGGATGGCTCCTCTTCTTTCGGGAGAGGCAGATAGAGTTGACACAGGTCTGTGTGTTTGTTGGAGTTTGATGCTGGTTCTTTGCACTTTTTTCTGGAGCCCTTTGTTGTCGTCTGCCCTGGGCTTCTCTCCACAAGCCGCTGGTCAGCTGGACCAAAGCCAAATGACATCTGCAGCCTAGTTAGGCCAAATGGACACAGGCCACGGGACCCAGCGTGATGTCAGGCAATTCCAACCCTGCTCCCCTGCATCCAGGACCTGGAACACCTCTCCATGGCCCACTCAATGACCACCAAGAAAACCAGCTGATGTGGAGTCGACTCCAACTCATGGTGACCCCATGTGTGTCAGAGTAGAACTATGCTCCACAGAATTTTCACTGGCTGATTTTTCAGAAGCAGATTGCCAGGTCTTTCTTCCAAGTTCAGTCGGTAGCCGAGTGATTAACCGTTTGTACCACCCAGGGACTCCTAAAACTGATTGCTATTCAGTCAACTCATGGTGACCCCATGTGTGTCACAGCAGAGCTGAGCTCTGTAGGGTTTTTAATAGCTAATATTTTGAAAGTAGATTGCTAGGCCTTTCTTCTGAGACTGCTCTGGGTAGACTCCAACCTTTCAGATAATAGCTGAGCATATTAACTTTCTGCACTATCCAGGAACTCCCATGATTCTGTAGTAGGGCAGAATCTTTCCATCCCAGTGAGATGGAGTATGGAGACAAGATGGAGAGTGGAGACAAAATGGAGGATGGAGGGTGGAGACAGCCTGGAGGGTGGAGACAAGATGGAAGATGGAGACAAGATGGAGGGTGGAGGCAAGATGGAGAGTGGAGACAGGATGGAGGGTGGAGACAAGATGGAGGGTGGATACAGGTTGGAGGGTGGAGACAAGGTGGAGGATGGAAATGAGATGGAGGATGGAAACAAGATGGAGGTTAGATACAAGATGGAAGGTGGAGACAAGATGGAGGATGGATACAATGTGGAGGTTGGAGACAAGAGGGAGAGTGGAGATAAGATGGAGGGTGGAGACAAGATGGAAGGTGGACACAGATAGAAGGTGACTACAAGATGAAGGGTGGAGACAAGATGGAGGGTGGACACAGAATGGAGAGTGGAGACAGGATGGAGGAAGGAGAGTGGAGACAAGATGGAGGGTGGACAAAGGATGGATGGTGGAGACAGGTTGGAGGAAGGAGACAAGATGGAGGATGGAGGCAGGATGGAGTATGGAGAGTAGAGACAAGATGGAGGTTGGAGACAAAATGAAGGGTAGAGACAAAATGAAGAGTGGACACAAGATGGGGTGGGTGGAGATAAGATGGAGGCTGTAGACAGGATGGAGGATGGAGACAAAATGAAGTGTAGAGACAAAATGGACAGTGGACACAAGATGGAGGCAGGAGACAAGATGGAGGTTAGATACAAGATGGAAGGTAGAGACAAGATGGTGGATGGATACAATGTGGAGGCTGGAGACAAGATGGAGGATGGATACAAGGTGGAGGTTGGAGACGAGGTGGAGGTTGGAGACAAGATGGAGGGTGGAGACAAGATGGAGGCTTGAGGTTGGAGGATGTAACTGATAATATACAATATACAATGTCATACATATAATGATATATGTTGTTAGCTGTAGTAGAGTTGGCCCTTGACTTATGGTGACCCAATGCACAATGAGATCATACTGTTGTGATCCATAGGGATTTCACTGGCTGATTTTCAGAAGTAGATTACCGGGTTTTTCTTCCTAGTTCCTCTTAGTCTGGAAGCTCCACTGAAACCTGTTCAGCATCATAGCAACACACAAGCCTCCACTGGCCGACAATGTAAACTCATGGTTGTGCATGAGGTGCACTGGATGGGACTCAAACCCTATCTCCTGCATGGAAAGCAAGAATTCTACCACTGAGCCACCAATTGCCCTCCATAATTATATATAATATGTGTTACCTGGTTCAAACCCACCAGGAGAAAGATGTGGCAGTCTGCTTCTGTAAAGGTTATAGTCTTGGAAACCCTTTGGGGCAGTTCTACTCTGTCCTACAGGGTCACTGTGAGTCAGAATCAACTCAACGGCAATGAGTTTTGTTTATATATACATACAGGTAGTCCCCAACTTACCACAGGGTTCTGTTCGGACGACTCTGTAGTAAGTCGGTTCTGACATAAGTCAAATAGCTCTTGTTTTTTAGTTTTCATTATTATTGCCTTGTATTATGAGTACCTTTATAAATCTGATCTTTATTTGTCTTTGGGGATTGGAAAAATTACATGTAAACGTCTGCAAGTGAACATCTGAGAATGATAGCATCAGCAAATTGCATGTTGCATCATTGTATGTAGTACATATCACTAATGATAAAATGTACAAACAAAAACAACAGCCAGTCGTAAGTGTGGTTTGCAGTAACTCAAATACATCTAAGTCGGGGATTACCTGTAATAATGTTATCATATAATTATAGATGATATAATAATATATTCTATACAATATATGTTATATAACGTGATCTATTCTATATATTATATGTACTTTATAGTATATATTATATTACATATTGTATTGGTAAAGTAGAAGGTCAGTGAAAGAAAGGAAGACCCTCAATGAGATGGATTGACACAGTGGCTGCAACAATGGGCTTAAGCATAACAATTGTGAGCATGGCGCAGGACCGAGCAGTGTTTCCTTCTGTTGTACACAGGGTCGCTATGAGTCAGAATCGACTAAATGGCACCTAACAATAACAACATACTACATATGACAAATATAATATAATAAACATATATTAAATAGGCTATTATATACTATACAATTTTATAATACATATATTATATTAAATTATATATTATGTATATCGTGTAGTTTTACAAAGGAATCAGATAATATAAAGGGAATGGTTATAAAATGACATCCACCAAAACATTATATATACATGCAACAGGAATTTAAAGTGAGCCCGTGTCTGCCAGCCTATTAGTTTGACTGTAGAAATTTGATTTTGAGTAAGAGCTGACATCATCACCAGAATGTGATAAATTTTTTAGCATATTGACAGGGATCTGCAATATTTTAATTTTTTTTCTTTAACTGATATTTTAAGTTATAAAGAATTCTATCAAACTTGGTATTGAGTGGATTGGGCTGGATGTGAAATATGCTTTCAGATGACTGTTCACAACCAAGAGTGTCAGTGGTCAGTGCTCACATCCATGGAAAACATCCGCTGTGTGGCTCGATCGCAGGGAAGCCTTAGCAACCCACCTAAACCACGTGGGGACGCCATTCGGAACAGCATCGTGTCGTGGGTAAAGGCATGGCCATCAAGTCAGATCCAGCCTCCGTTCTAATCCTGCTTCTACCGTTTTTCACCAGTGTGACTGGGGACATGTCACTGAGCGGCTCTCGCCCTCGGTTCCTCTGATGTGAATTCAAAACAAAACAAAAAACATCAGCTGCTGCCGCGTCGGCTCTAACTCATGGCGTCTCCGTGGGTGTCAGAGTAGAACCGTGCTCCACAGGGTTTTCAATGGATGATTTTTCAGAAGTAGATCGCCAGGCCTTTCTTCCCAGGTGCCTCCGGGGGGACTCGAACCTTCAACGTTCTGGTTATCGTCTGAATACATGCACCATTTGCACCACCCAGGGAGTGTTCCGCCAGCCGCAGGGAGCTGATAATTGCCTAATTAATAGCATGGGGTCAGGAAGTGGCTCACGCTTTACCAATAAGTCCATTCATGCTGGTCTCGGGGTCCTGGTGAATGCCTGCACAGCCTGAGAGAGAGATGGACTGATTTTGGGGGTGGAGGGGCACACAGCTGCTCAGAAAAAATGAGGAGAGGCCACAAAAAGCCATTTCGAGACAAAACCGTGGCTCCCCCGGGCACTGGTTGGGGTACATGTCCGTGAGCAGATATTCAAATTCATACAGGAGGTCACTCTCCAAATGTGTGTGCACATTTTACCCAGACATGTAAAAAGTAGCCAAGCAAGCGTTTTTTAATACACGCTGTTTAAGATATTCCACACTCAGGCACCTCGCGCCAGTGAAAATCTGTTTAATCTGGGTTTACACCAACTCTGAGGAGGCCCCCAACAATGGCTGGGTCTTATTTTTCTGGTTGTATCGTTCTTTTTTCTAATATGTACAGGGTCGCTGATACTGTGAGTGGATCCCTTGTAAAGCCCTGTGTGTTCATAACCACCTGACTGTTTCCCACAGCGTAAGAGACACAAAAATATGTCCCTTGATTCGGGGAGAGTCAAATTAAATTGTACACTTAAATGGTCACAGTTCCTTTTTATTTCACTAACTGAGTGTTAATATTTTCTCTTAAAGGGAAAATGGATAATACATTTCTCTAGAGCGTGCTCCTGTATACAAACCAAACCTGTTCCGTCGAGTTGACTCTGACTCACGGCGCCCCCACGTGTGTCAGAGTAGAACTGTGCTCCATAGGGTTTTCAATGGCTGATTTTTCTGAAGTAGACCACCAGGCCTTTCTTCTGAGGCACCTCTGGATAAACTCAAACCTCCAACCTTTCTGTTAGCAGCAGAGCACTTAAGTCCTTGCACTATCTAGGGACTCCTGAAACTAGGTGCTGTTGAGTCGACTCTGACGTATGGTGACCGCCCCCCCCATGTGTCAGAGTAGAACTGTGCTCTATAGGGTTGTTTTGATGGATAATTTTTCTGAAGTAGACTGCCAGGACTTTCTTCTGAGTCGCCTCTGGGTGGACTCGAAACTCCAACCATTTCTTTTTACTTTTTTTAAATTTATTGTGCCTTATGTGAAAGTTACCTCCAACCTCTTAGTCAGCAGCCGGGAGTGTTCACCCTCTGCACCACCCAGGGGCTCCTGTTTCTTGTATTGACACACATATACGGGAAGTAATGGGTAATAATAAAATATGTTTGTCTTCGTCCATATGCTAATGCTAACCATAGATACAGGTTTGGAAGTTGTTGTTTTAGGCACAGAGACACGCGCAGAGTTAGGAAGTTTTTTGAACTATCCCCGTGGGTTCAGCATCTGACAAAGGCCAACCATCTAACAGCATGTGAGCAACTCGGGGCTCAGAGAGAGGCTCCTGTGATGTCCAGGTGAAGTCTCTCCATGACCCTTCAGTAGTCAGGACATCCTGACAGAACTGCCGTGCTCTGGACTGAAGCATGTTATCCCGTCTGCAGTTCTGCCACAGTCCCTGGGTGGTGCAAACGTTGAACCCACTCAGCTGCTAACTGAAAGGTTGGAGGTTCAAGTCCACCCAGAGGGGTCACAGAAGAAAGTCCTGGTGATCTACTTCGGAAAAATCAGCCACTGAAAACCCTATGGAGCACAGGTGTACTTTGACACACATGGGGTCACCACGAGTCTAGGTCAACTTTATGGCAACTGGTGTGGAGTTCCTAGGTGGTGCAAATGGTGAATGCGCTCGGCTGCTAACTCAAAGGTTGGAAGATCAAGTCCACCCAGAGGTGCCTTGGAAGAAAGGCCTGGTGATCTACTTCCGAAAAAAATCAGTCATTGGAAACCCTGTGGAGCACAGTTCTACTCTGACACACATGGGGTCACCGTGAGTTGGAAGTGACTCCATGACAACTTTTTTTTTTTTTGGCAGTTCTGCCCCAGAACACGGTTCCTTGGGAAGAAATAGGTGAGGGAGCATCTCCACGTAGGGGAAACGTTTGCTGGATCAGCTATATTTCCGACATTACTTTCTCTTCGGTGGCTTTTTCTCTGTGGCTGCCCCCATTTGCAGGTCCCCAGAGAGCATGGCTGTGCTGGTGACCTGGAGAAGTCCTACTTATGACAAAAACAGCCATTGTCATTGTTGTCCAGTTGACCTTGAGTTGACTTCGACTCATAGCAACCCCATGTACAACAGAAGAAAACATGGCCCTGTCTTGTGCTATCTTCATGAACCTTGGTAACGTTGGAGCCCATTGTTCTGGCTTTTGTGTCAATTCATCTCACAGAGGTTGCCCTCGTTTTAACTGACACTCTGCCATTTTTACATTTCATAAATTTGTTTTAAAATATGGGAGGACATCTGTTTGTCTAGCTGGTCTTCTTCTAAATCTCCTTCCTAATTAGATCAATGTCTTCACCAAGGCTGTTGAGCCATGCAATATGGATAATATCTGACTGGTTTTGAACTACTGTCATGTCGACTTAGGAACAAGCAGTCTAATGCTTTTGATTTGGGGATGCTTGATGAGAGCAGAACTAATTAGTCCTCTGGGGTGGGAAGGGAGACAAAGATAGTTGTTAAAAAGATAATAATTGAGTTGTTGTTGTTAGGTGCCATCGAGTTGGCTTGGACTCATGGTGGCCCCATGCACAACAGATGGAAACGTTGCCCGGTCCTGCACCATCTTCACAACAGTTGGTGTGTTTGAGTCCGTTTTTGTGGCCATTGCATCAATCCATCTCCTGGAGGGTTTCCCTCATTTTCACTGACCCTCCACTTTACCAAACACAATGTCCTTTTCCACCTACAGAAAGGACGGCCATCAGCACCCCACGTAATCAGCCATCTGCTCCCTCCTCGCTGCAGTCCTGATGTTGATCACTGGATGAAGAAAGGACATTTATGTCTCGAAGGTGCCTCCAGCTTCTTAACCCCGAGCTGTCACTTTGGATGTGTGGGAGGTGTGTGGGAATGGCACCAGAACAACAGCGCGTCTGCCACCTCGTTGTGGAATGAAGGAAAAAATTAGAGCAATTATCCATTTTAACGAGGCCACCTTCCTTGTGTTGTCATTCACCAAGTACAGAATGCAGGGCTCAAATTTTCTGCCTGTGGCACTTTTTAAGCAGAATTTCACATGCAAACAAAAATAGATCACTCTCAGAAATGATTGTTTTGGAAGTTTCCAGCTTGGGAGGCAGGAGGAAGGGGCCTTTCAGGTGGCACAGGAGGCAGAGCAGAGCTTGAGTTCTCTCTGCATTTCTGAGTCCACTTGGGCCAGTAGTCATCCTCTATTTTGTGATCTGATGTGGTCATCCTCCATTTTCACATAACACTGATTTCATATAACAACCTCGTCTTTGGGACCTAATCATGCCGATAAGTGAGGAGAGGGTGGATAACTGTACATCGACATCTATATCTATAGAGCGAGGTGAAAGAGAGAAATTTACGTCACAGGATGGGCTCATGCAGTTGTAGGGGCTGACAAGTACAAAATCCATAGGTCAGGTGGCAGGCTGGGGACTCCTGCAGGCTCATATCCTAAGATCTGTAGGTCAGGTAACAAGAAGAATAAAGAGTGATGAGAGAGCATGTTCTGTCAAAATATCTATTTATATTCTGAAAGCAGACCACACCTCAAAGCACTTACCTTTCATGACATCAGATTACGTTATGGAAGGTGACTTCCTTACATTGCACTAGATTGCATTATGGAACAGCAACTAGACTAGTGTTTGGCAAAACCACTGGGACCTCCACAGCCAAGAGACCAGAAGAACTGGATGGTGCCTGGCTACCATTACTGAACATTTTGATCAAAAATTCTATAGAAGAATCCCGATCATAGGTGAGGGGGGTGAGGCAGAACAAAATTTCAAATTCTCAATGGAATGCAGAATTCTGGAGCCATTGAAGCTGGATGAGCCCCTGAAACTATTGACTTGAGATAATCTTTAAAACTTAAACAAAAACTATACCCTGAATTCTTCTTTGAACCAAAGTGGGGTGGGGGGAGGTGGGAAGGCTTAACTTAATCAGTAAAGTATGTCTGCTTAGAGTATTGTGCTCTTTTAAAGAATTATCTATTTGAAATCAAATTGACAAAAAGGTTAGAGGGGAAGCTTAGGAGGCAGTGAGTTTAAGATAATGGCAGTGGAATAATTTGGAAAAGGACAGTGAGTATAGTAGCACAACTTGAAAAAATCTAAATCAGTGCCACTGAATTGTATATGTAGAAACTATTGAAATAGTGTATCTTTGTGTATTGTGGTAGGAGGAAAAGAACCCAGACTCAAATTTAATTAAAGAGATTTTTATTAAGCTAAGGCAAAGACAATCATTCAAATGAGGGATCTGCCAGCATGCACTGGTGTGATGGTTAAGGTTGTGTATCAGCTTGGCTGGACCATGATTGTCAGTGGCTTGGCAGTTACACAATGATATAGTTTGGCAGTTATGTAACGATGTAGTCATACCTCATGATGTGATCTGCTGTGATCAGCCAGTCAGTAGTAAGGGGATTTTCCTCAGGTGCATGGCCTGCATTCAATATATATATGAATGTTCTGGCAAAGCTGGCTTGCTTGCTCTGGATCCTGCATCTGGCTCACCATCATCTGACCTCTAGTTCTTGGGACTTAAGCCAGCAGTTGCCATATTGCCTGCCCATCCTGGGATTCATTGACCTCCACAGCTTGTGAGCCAGTAGCCTGCCATCTTACCTGCTGATCTTGGGTTCGTCAGCCTCTGTAGCTGCATGAATCAGGAAAAGCCTCCAGCCTGATGCCTGACCCACAGACTTGGGACTTGCCAGCCTCTACAACCGTGTGAGCCATTTTCTTGAGATAAATATACATATATATATAAAAGCATGTATGTATGTATTCTTCACTGATTTTGCTTCTCTAGAGAACCCAACCTAAGATAACCGGGCACAAGAGACTAGCAGAATCCACCAAATCACAGACAGGGAATAGCTAATATATTATTACAGAAGGAAGTAACGTTAAGAAAAATCCCAATTGGTTACTCATTAATACGTCATTGTCAAAGGCAGGATAACAAAAGCAAGGACTTTGCATTGATAGGTTTAAAGAGTGTTTGCTGATTTAGTTACCACTTGGTGATAGATTTAAAGGGTTTTTGTTGACTAGTTACTGCTTAGTGACTATAGGGAGGGGTTTGTAGGAGAGAGGATTTACAGGACATTTGCCAGACATTCAGTTCTGGAAATGCAGAGGTTACATAAAGTGCCCTTGGGAACAAACTAACAACATTGTTCTTGGCAGGCAAAACTGCCCTAACCAGTTCAGTTTACTGGTTCTATAGGTTTTCTACACAAGATGGATTTCTAGGCCTGGAACCCATTCCAGCTTCTTTTACTCTGGTCAAGCACCACATATAATTTTAGCGTCTCTATATCACTTCCTCCTTTTAATCAAGGATTTTAATCAAACATCCTTTGATCACACTTATGGGCATGCTTTCTTCTGCATGCATTGTTGATGTACTGCATCCAAGTGGCAGCTCAGCCTTCATGGTTTATGCTTGTCTTATTTCTGGTGTTCAACCTCTTTCCCCATAGCCAGGGACCACCAGTACCTTGGTTTCTGGGAAGCTCCAGGAAATTCACCATGCTATGACCAAGCAGCTGTCTTCAGTGATCTTAATGTTAGATGTCCTTAGTATGGTCTCTGTAACCTAGATGGTGGCCTATCCTTCTTCAGGCCTTTAAACTCACAACTTAGTTACTTTGTCAAATATTATCTGGTTCTTCACCATCCATCTTGTCTGGATACTGTTATCCGGGAGGGTAATGAGTTGGAGACCTTGGCCAAATTGGAGAAATACCTAACCTTTTCATTGAAGCTAATATAGGGTGCAGGATCCATCCGCTATGTTACAAAAGTGAGTGGAATCAAGGTACATAAGTTGTTTCGGTACATAAGTTGTTTGTTGGGTATGCAATGTAAAACACATTTAACAATTCCAATAACAATCACAATCAATATTAGGATAATCAATCCAGTTCATAATAATGTTCTCAGCCATGACTCTATTCCTTGAGGTAACCAACTGAATAAATCAGAAAAAGAAGGTATAGCTATAGGAGGAACAGAGTGAAGCCAAACCACTTGTTGATGTATTTTACGAATGTCTTCTTCCATGTCTTCCGGTGGTGTTAATCCAAGAGCAACAGGAGGTGTTTGCTACTGATTGAGCTAGTCTGACAAAAGCATTATCTTTTCAGGCCTCAGTGGTTATTACAAAGCATAATAACAAAGAACTTAAGAAAGGCTTCATAATGGAAGAGAATTGCCCAGAAGAGATAAATGAGAGCAATTAGCATGAAAATGACCAAGAAACTAAAATAGGGTCCCTTAAACAAGGTCACATATGAGTAAACAAGAATGGGTGTAGTAAATAACAATGATTATTAAAATACTAATAAGAAAAATATAAAGGAAAATTTTTAGGTTAAAACACATGGAAAGTTTTACCTATACAAATCTGTCTTATCAATTAATAAAACCTAGTTGATAGAACAAAACTACTTCAAAAACAATGAAAGCTAGGAACAAAGCAGTAATTTCAATAACCTTCATTCACCAACAGAAAGTTATTAGTCTACAGACCATAAAGGCATGTAAGACAAAATGATAGCAAATATTAGAAAAGTAAATATGCAAGGTCCGAGAATTGTATCTCTATTTATGTGGTCCAGTGTTTGGGAATAAAGTGTTTACAGGCCTGGTCCTGGATCTTGGGATGAGTTGTTCACACCAGATTTTATCTGTTTCTCATCCTGGTGATTTTTAAATTTTAGTTTGAGTTTTTCAGTTGGTTGAACAGTCCAAGTAGGAGCAGCAGCTTTCTTCAGTTGGGAGAGGTGTGTCCAGGTCTTAACTCCCAGTAACTTAGTGGCACAAGGATTAGCAAGGAGCGCTACATATGGTCCTTTTCAACTAGGCTAGAGGCGATCTTTTCACTGATATCTTTTCTAATATATATATAGTCCCCAGGAACAAGATTAGGCAGATTTTGGGGTTTTGGTTTTTGGTTGTCAAAAGCTCCTTTAACCTGTGAAAACATTCTTTAGAGTATGAGATTAAAAATTGACAATATTTGATGATATTAGAGTTGGTATAAGTAACATAAGGGAGGGCCATTTGGTTTGGAAGAACTACTTCTCTTGTTATAGTCATTTCAGCATTTATTTCTTGGAGTTCATGGGTGGAATCATGTAAAATATTATGAAAATACATAGTCAAAATTTTGACATGAGCCACAACATCTTTTAATTCATAGGCTGTTCTGTAACTAGCATAGTGTTATTAGTTCTTGAAATAGCTGATTTTCATATTAAAAGAGGGAAAGGAAAATAAAATTGGTTTCCTATATCTAGAAATTAGAACATTGAACTTTAGTAATATTTTCATTAAAATCTTATTTTAGTTTACTGAGTTTCTCATAGCTAATCTTGGTTCCAAACTATTCTGGAACTATTCAGTAGTAACTTGAAAAACCTTGTCAGTGTCTACACAAGCATTCTAAAAATCTTGATTCAGTGCAGTAATATCTATGTCTGAAATATTTTGGTTAAGTGTTTTCAGTGAATCTGTAAAGAAAAATTTATCTGTGAATGAAAGGCTTAACAATGGCTATGGTTAATTTATATTAATAATTGTTAAAAGTGAAAAGACGTGATGGCCATTAATTACAAAAGTAATGCAAAGCCAAATAAAGTCAAGTAAAAACTTCAGACAAAAAATATTTTTAAACATAATGATTATCCTCATTTCCTAAGAGCTTCAGCTATAACACATAATAATCTTGAGACATGGTACCACACAGTCAGGATATATCAAGAATATGTTAAGGGAAACATTTGAATAGTAATAAAAACTTTATGGGCAAACAGTGTGAATTCTTTTGTTGAAACCTTTGGCTTTGATGATGCTAGATTTAAAAATAACCAATTTGTGACCAAGTTGGCAACTAAAATTATAAAATTATGGCATAATATCATGTGCTTGTGGTCCAGCATTACTGACATATAAATTTTTAATTTAAAGAAAATAGCACTTTTCCTGATTTTATGTAATTTTACATAATTCATAACATATTAAATAAATCTTTTTGTGTTTTTCTTTTTCACAAAACAGAAACAAATGTTTTGCAGCTTTAGAAGTTTTAAACTTGTCAGGAGTTTATTACAGATTACCAAGAAAAAATGCTTAAGCTATTTAAAGCAAAAATTTTAAAGTTAAAAACCTTAGTTTTTTCAAAACTACATGGCTTTGTTTTTGATTCAGGAATTTATTTTGTTGAAACTTTGCCTGCAAGGCAGCTTGCATAAAGAATAAAATTAACCTTTCAACCCAGTAATTAGGGAAAATTGTGTTACCTTAACAATGAGAAATCTAATTCTTTGTTTTATATGCTATTTGACATTAAGCTCTTAAAAATTAGTATGAATTAACCCATAAAAACTTCAGTTGCAATAAACCAGAACTCTGATTACATTAAACAAAAATCTTTAATAAACTTTTCAAATTTCTTTTCTTTGTTACATATTTCTTATAGTATAACCCTTTAAGTGACATAAAATGAACATATTTATTTTCAGATATTATATATATACATATATATATATCCTTTTTCTGTGGCATACAAGAGTATATAAACTCGAATTATAATGAATATCCATCAACTTAGTCTAATATGAGTAAGTTACTTAGCAATTTAAGTTTATATATTACAAAATATAATTACTGTAAGCAGTTTAACCTTCTTTCTCCTTATTCTGGAATTAATAAAATTATTCCTTTTCTCTAAATAAAACATATTTCATATTACACTTAGCTTAAATTACTTAGAAAGGTTTTGCTTTTAAGACTGACATATTACGAAACATGAAAATATTTGTGAGAACAAATTCATCTTTAATTCCTGGAAATATCTGGACTATTAAACTTATGTAAACACTTATTTTTTATTGTGTTTTTGGTGAAAGTTTACAGAGCAGATTAGGTTCTCATTAAAAAATTTATCCACAAATTTTTTTGTGACATTGGTTGCAATCCCCACAATGTGTCAACACTCTTCCCCTTTCTACCCCGGGTTCCCATTTCCATTTGTCCAGTTTTCCTGTCCCTTCCTACCTTCTCATCTTTGCTTTTGGGCAAGTGTTTCCCATTTGGTCTTGTAGACTTGACTGATCTAAGGAACATGCTCCTCTAGTGTGTTATGGTTTGTTTTCTAGGCCTGTCTACTCTTTGGCTGAAAGGTAAACTTTGGCAGTGGCTTTAGTTCTGAGTTAGAAGAGTGTCAGGGGCCATAGTCTTGGGGGTTCCTCAAGTCTCTGTCAGACCAGTAAGTGTGGTCTTTTTTGAGAATTTGTATTTTGTTCTACATTTTTCTCCCCCTCTGTCTAGGATGCTGTTTTGTGATTTGAGTCACAGTGGCCAGTGGTGGTAGATGGGCACCATCTAGTTCTGGGCTCAGGCTGATAGAAGCTGCGGTTGATGTGGTTCATTGTTGTTGTTAGGTGCTGTTGAATTGGTTCTGACTCATAGCAACACTATGCACAACAGAACGAAATACTGCCCAGTCCTGCGCCATCCTCACAATTGTTGCTATGCTTGAGCCCATTGTTGTAACCACTGTGTCAGTCTGTCTCATTGAGGGTCTTTCTCTTTTTCGCTGACCCTCTACATTAACAAGCATAATGTCCTTCTCCAGGAACTGATCCCTCCTGACCTGTCCAAAGTATGTGAGAAGCAGTCTTGCCATACTTGCTTCCAAGGAGCATTCTGGTTGTACTTCTTCCAAGACAGATTTGTTCGTTCTTTTGACAGTCCAGGGTATATTCAATATTCTTTGCCAACACCACAATTCAAAGGCGTCAATTTTTCTTCGGTCTTCCTTATTCATTGTCCAGCTTTCCCATGCATATGAGGCGATTCAAAACACCACAGCTTGGGTCGGGCACACCTTAGTCCTCAAGGTGACATCTTTGCTTTTTAACACTTCAAAGAGATCCCTTGCAACTGATTTGCCCAATGGAATGAGTCTTTCGATTTCTTGACTGCCGCTTCCATGGGTGTTGATTGTAGATCCAAGTAAAATGAAATCCTTGACAACATCAATCTTTTCTCCATTTATCATGATGCTGCTTATAGGTCCAGTTGTGAGGATTTTTGTTTTCTTTACGTTGAGGTGTAATCCACACTGAAGGCTGTGGTCTTTGATCTTCGTCAGTAAGTGCTTCAAGTTCTTTTCACTTTCAGCAAGCAAGGTTGTGTCATCTGCATAACACAGGTTGTTAATGAGTCTTCCTCCAATCCTGATGCCCCATTCTTCTTCATATAATCCAGTTTCTCAGATTATTTGCTCAGATTTAATAAGAATGGTGAAAGGATACAACCCTGACACACACCTTTCCTGCTTTAAACCACGCAGTATCACCTTATTCTGTTCGAATGACTGCCTCTTGATCCATGTACAGATTCCTCATGAGCACAATTAAGTGTCCTGGAATTCCCATTCTCCACAATGTTATCCATAATTTGTTATGATCCACACAGTCAAACCCCTTAGCGTACTCAATAAAACACAGGTAAACATCTTTCTGGTATTCTCTGCCTTCAGGCAGGATCCATCTGGTATCAACAATGATATCGTTGGCTGCACATCCTCTTCGAAATCCGGCTTGAATTTCTGGCAGTTCTCTGTCCATATACTACTGCAGCCACTTTTGAATGACTGAAGACCAGAAGATCAGATCTCCATGCTTGAGGAATGCTGAGCATGTTCTTCCCTTTTGGTTCTCTATCTCCAGCTCTTTGTACATGTCACCATAATACTTTACTTTGTCTTCTCAAGCCGCTGTTTGCAATCTTCTGTTCAGCTCTTTTACTTCATGACTTTTTCCTTTTGCTTTAGCTACTCAACGTTCAAGAGCAAGTTTCAGAGTCTCTTCTGACATTCATTTTGTTCTTTTCTTTCTTTGCTGTCTTTTTAAAGACCTCCTGCTTTCTTCGTGTATGATGTCCTTGATGCCATTCCACAACTTGTCTGGTCTTTGGTCATTAGTGTTCAATGAGTCAAATCTATTCCTGAGATGGTCACTAAATTCAAGCGGGATATACTCAAGGTTGTACTTTGGCTCTCATAGACTTGTTCTAATTTTCTTCAGCTTCAGCTTGAATTTGCATATGAGTAATTGATGGTCTGATCCTCAGTTGGTGCCTGGACTGGTTCTGACTGGTGATATTGATCTTTTCCATCGTCTCTTTCCATAGATGTAGTTGATTTGATTCCTGTCGCTATGAGCTGGAATGGACTCAATGACAATGGTTTTATTATCTCCTTAGAGATTCCTAAGGATCATGCAAGCTCAAACAAATACCCCCTTTATGGTCCTTAAATGTACATTTGAAAGGAAAGAGCGGGCAACCTTACAAAACAGGAAGGAGTTGTCAACTCCTCCTGCGAATTGGAACCCATCAAAATGTTCAGAGAGCGAACTGAAAAATAAAAGTACAAAAGAGAGAACACAAACAGACAACTGAATTTGGCCAGCTCAAAACTCCAATTTAAAAAAATGTATAAAACATTTAGAAAAACAAGCTCCTTAAGTAGGAATAATATTTTCAAGGAGTTTCTTGGCTACAAAAACAGCAGTAGCATTGCAACAAGGAAAAGCCTCAACTTAATGGCAAAATCTACAAATTATCACTAATACAAACTTACAATTATTTGAGGGTGGAAATTGAATGAAATCTATCTGCCATTCAAGCATTGGCAGGGGAAATCTTTCAGGTGGAGCTTTAAAGGGTTTGTCTGAATTGAATTGGGAGCAGATAGGACATTGAGAAGCCACTTATGTAGTGGCTTCATAAAAGCTCCCTTACCAATATTTCTTTAAAATGTCTACTATCTTATCTTTTCTTGGAAACGCTGGTGGTGTGGTGGTCAAGAGCTATGGCTGCTAACCAAAGGGTCAGCAGTTCAAGTCCACCAGGTGCTCCTTGGAAATCCTATGGGGCAGTTCTACTCTGTCCTTTAGGGTCACTATGAATTGGAATTGACTCTACAACAACAGGTTTGGTTTTGGTTTATCTTTTCTTAAATGGGATCTCTCATGCAGAGGTCTAATTATGGGAACATGCCAATGTTTGGGTAAAACTAATTTGCCATATAGCCCTGTTCATAATTTTGTAACAGGGTCTTGATAATAGACTTGCTTTTTCTAGTTTTTCTATTTATTGATTTGAGCCCTTTGCTGATGTTTCCTGTCTTAGGCTGGATTCTCTAGAGAAGCAAAACCAGTAAAGCATATACATATATATATCGAGAGAGATTTATATCAAGGAAATGGCTCATGCAATTGTAGAGGCTGGAACGTCCCAAGTCTGTGTATAGGATAGAGGCTTCTTTTGATTTACGTAGCCACAGTTCCTGGCGAACCCAAGATCAGCAGGTCGGAGAGCAGGGCTCTTGCTCACAGGCTGTGAAGATCGATGAATCCGAAGATCGACAAATAAGCTGATAGCTAAAGTCCCAGGAACTGGAAGTCAGACAAACAGGAGGCAGCCACAGGATCCAGAGTGAGCAAAAAAGCCAGAACATTTGCTTATGTTTGGACACAGGCCACACCCCCAAGGAAACCCCCTTTCAACTGATTGGCTACTCACAGCAGAGTCCATCATGGGAGTGATCACATAGAAACACTGAGAATCATGGCCCAGACAAGTTGACACACAGTCTTAACCATCACATTTCCTAAGGCTGTTTAGAGTTCCAGTGTGCTTCTTTAACCTATTGTTGGGCTTTTCTAGGTCTACTAACATATTAATCAATGGAAATAAATCTCGATAAACTAGGTTCACAAGTTTTAACGTAGGTGCCATATTTACAGGTGTTATAACTGTCCTATCATTGTTAACTATTCCCTCCTTTTCATCATGATTGTGAGTGGGATTTACTGTGGTCATGAATGAGGGTGGCATTCTTAAAAGGATGATTGGGAACTTTTTGACAGTTGCAGAGGACTTTGCTTTTGACGGGAAGTAAAAGTGACTGTAGGAGGTTTATCTTTTTTCTAAAATGAGAGTTTCTCCCTTGTTTAATAGGGCAATTAGGTTTAGAGTAAATCTTTAACTCATTATTATTGCTAGGACTTCTTTATTTGAAATGGGAATTTCTCTCTTGGCTGGGTTTGTAGCTGCTGAGCAGCTGTAAGCCATTAATTTACTTGTCTTAGTCTACGGTTTGAGCTAGTTTATGAGTCAAACCTATTAAACCTGTTAGTTTACAACAAGAGCAGTTTTTCAGTCAAGCTGATGCCTTTTTACTAAGTCTGAAAGTTCAGAATCAAGAGTGTTTTTAGTTTCTGGTGAGTCAGAAAGTAGAAACAGGTAGAGAGAGGAAACAGGTAAAGAGAGGAAACGGCCAGCAAAAGGGAAGAGGGAAATTACTAGGTGCCTAAAAGTTTGTTGATTTATTCTAGAGCCCCCTTTTTCCAATCCACTGTGCAGAAAAGTTTATTTTATTGAGCTCAAAATTTCCACAGACTGGCCACTGGTCTGAAACTCTATCTCTGATAAGCATATGCCATTTCTTAAGACACTGAACTGAAAGTGGCCCATAATTTCTAACCACGTAGGCAGCTGGAGTACTGGAAGGAGGTCCCTAGAAGTGGCATTCCCAATCTTACCAGTGCTTTAGCACATGCAAATCAAAATCCAGAAATCTGCAGATACAACCATATGTCACTAGATGGCATGCTTCACTTTTGAGCAATCTCAGATACAGACCACCTGTACAGAGAATTACTTTCACTTTTTCTCAAAACAAAAAGAAATACTCTTTGAAAGTAGATTTACTTCTGTACTGACTGAGATGCTCAAATTTAGACAACACAAACAAGTGAAAGTATCCCAAGACATGAACCTGATAAATTGAGAAAGGGTTCCTCAGACTTGGAGGTTATCATTGCTACTGGTTTAACAGAAAACCTGCAACAGTCTCCTATTGTCCCTCAGCTTCTTCATCTTCTGGGGTGGACAAGATGGGTTCATAACAAGTATCAGAAGAGAATTATTTTAAATCTGCTGATACTTAAGATACACAGAAAAGGACAATATGGAACTGATCAAAGGCCTTCAAAAAGTTGGACACCGTAGGGTGAAAAAAGTTGGAAAAATGCATGGCAACCACAGAGTAAGGCCTTTGGGGTGACTTCCCAGTGGACTTAGCAATAAGAAAGGGTGCAATCACCCAGTGGTACTGTGGAAGAAAGACTTAGTGATCTGTTTCTGTAAAGATTACAGCAAAGAATACTCAATAGAGCAGCTCCACTCTGTAACACATGGGGTTGCCATGAGTTGGAATTGACTTGACAGCAACAGACTTTGTTGTTGCACAAACTTTTCTTGAGCTCAAGAAGGAATCCTGGGCCTGGTAGAAGTATTTGACCCAAGAAAGATCATCTATTTCTTGTATCTATTAAGATAATAATGCTGCTTTTCTCCTTTATTCTATTAGTAAGGTGAATGGCATTGATTGACTTTCAAATGCTAAGCAAAAGTGTCATTTCTGAGATAAACCTCACTTGGCTATGATATGTTATCCTTTTAACATATATTTTTATCCAATTTGCTAATGTTTTGTTAAATATTTCTGTGTGTGTATTCATGGCAGATATTGGTCTGTAATTTTCTTTTCTTGTAATATCTGTCTAGTACTCATATCAGGGTAATGCTGTCCTTATAGAATGAGTAAGGAAATGTTCCCTTCACTTTTGCTGAAAAAATTTGTGTAGAATTGGTCATTTTTCCTTAAATATGTGATAGAATTCACTAGTGAATCAATCTGAAGATTTCTTTGTGGGCAGGCTATTAATTTTAACTCCAATTTCTTTGTTATAAATATAGGGCTATTCATGTTTTCTATTTTTTCTGTGTCAGCTTTGGTAATTGGTGTCTTTCATGGAACTTGTCTAATTCATCTTGAATTCATTGGCATAAAATTGTTGACAATATTCCCTTGTTGTCCTTTTAACATTTCATTACATTATGGAAAGTGATTACATTACATTACAATTACATTATATTACATTATGGAAGAACACCCAGCCCAGTGTCTCTCAAACCACTGAGAATCACAGCCTAGCCACATTGACACATAACATTAACCAGCACAGTAGCCATCCTCCTTGAAACGTTTTCTCTTAGAACCTTCCCTCTTGGTTTTTCTACCTCCCTAGACATTCCCTGTCAGTCTTCTTTGCTTTGATACAGACTGCCCCTCTTTCTAAACTCTGAATGGTGCAGTCACTGCATCTCTCGTCTTCTCCATCCACTTTTATGCCCTGGGTAATCTCAGCCAACACCATAATTCCAATGTGTCAATTCTTCTTCGGTCTTCCTTTTTCATTGTCCAGATTTCATATGCATATGAGGAGATAAAAAATACCATGGCTTAGTTCAGGAGCACCTTAGTCATCAAAATAACATCTTTGCTGGCTAAGATTTTTAAGAGGTCTTTTGCAGCCGATTTTCCTCAGTGCGGTACTTAATTTGATTTCTTGACTGCCGCTTCTCTGGGTGTTGATTGTTGATCCAAGTTAAAATGCAATCCTTTGACTTCAGTATTTTGTCTGCTTATCATGCTGTTGCTTATTGGTCCAGTTGTGAGGATTCTTGTTTTCTTTATGTTGAGGTGTAATCCATACTAAATTATGGTGTTGGCAAAGGATATTGAACATACCATGGACTTCCAGAAGAACAAACAAATCTGTGTTGAAGGAAGTACACCCAGAATGCCCCTTAAAGGTGAGGATGGTGAGATTTCATCTCACTTACTTTGGACATGTTGTCAGGAGGGACCAATCCGACCAATCCCTGCAGAAAGATATCATGCCTGGTAAAGTAGAGTATCAGGGGAAAAGAGGAAGACCCTCAATGAGATGGACTGACATAGTGACTGCAACAATGGGCTCAAGTATACCTACTATTGTGAGGGTGGCGCAGGGCCAGACAATGTTTCAGTGTGTTATACATGCGGTTGCTACAAGTCAGAGCTGACTCAACTGCACCTAATAACAACAATCCCAACCAGTCCAGTAATGATTTCCGAATATATCCATGGATTTCCAGCTCTGGTTTCTTTCTGAGCTAGACTCACCTAACCATCTACTCAACATCTCAGACCTCTAGTAGGCATGGCAAACTAAACAAGCCAAAAAGAAAAAAAAAAAAAAAGGAACAGTTGACATACCCTTGAAATTGTTTCTTCCACATTTGTTGCTAGCTTGGTAAATGATGTCACCATGCTTTTGATTGTCCAGGCAAGTCCCCAATTTCTCTTTTTTTCCTGCCTCACTCTCAGCTCACAGGCAAGTCCTATTGGCTCTAGCTCCAAAACATATTCCAAACCTGACTAATCCCCACTACCTCTCCTGTTCCCAACCGTTTGGGTTGTTGTCATCTCTCAATAGCTTCCTGGATGGTGGTTTCCAACCTCAACCGTCACTCCCCTTCCATCTTGTTTCCCACAGCAGTCAGAGGAGGTATGTCCAAACACAAAACAGACCTGCCACCACTATCTTAGTCATCGAGTGCTGCTATAACAGAAATACCACAAGTGGATGTCTTTGACAAACAGACACCTCAGTATAAAGAGAGACTGTTCTTCTCTCACGGTCCAGGAGTCTAGAAGTCCAAATGCAGGGTGCTAGCTCCAGGGGAAGACTTTCTCTGTCTGTCAGCTCAGGGGGAAGCTCCTTGTCATCAGTCTTCCCCTGGACTGCCGGAAGAACAAAGAAATGTTTTAGAAGAAATAAAACTGTACTGCTCCTTAGAAGCGAAGATGACGAGACTTTTTCTGGCTTACTTCGGACACGTCATCAGGAAAGACCGATCCCTAGAAAAAGACATCATGGTTGGTAAAGTAGAGTGTCACAGAAAATGAGAGAAACACTCCATGAGATGCATTGGCACAATAGCAACAATGGACTCAAACCAATGATCATGAAGATGGTGTAAGATAGGGCAACACTTCATTCTGTTGTACACGGGGTCACCATGAGTCAGAGCTAACTCAACAGCAACTAAAAACAGCAGAATACACTAAAAGAAGAATACTGAATATATTGTGGACTGCCAGAAAAACAAACAAATCAGTCTTAGAGAAATACAGCCAGAATGCCCCTTAGGAACAAGGACGGCAAGATTTCAGCTAGCTTACTTTGGACACGTCATCAGGAAAGCCCAGTCCCTAGAAAAGGATATCGTGTTTGGCGGACGCTCAGCGAGAATGAAGGAAACGCTCTAGGAGACAGATTGACACAAAGCCACAACCAGGGGCTCAAACATACCAACAACCGTGAGGACGGCACAGAACTGGGCAGCGTTTTGTTCCTTTTTACATGAGGTCACCATGGGTGGGAACCAACTGAATGGCAACAAATAACAAAAACTACCCTATCACTCTGGGACTCTCAACCTTCAGTATATTTATCTCCAAGCAAAATTATACCTGATTTTTCATTCATCTGCCTATTTATTGTCTGTTTCCTTCAGTGTGATGTGACAATAGGGAGCATTCACCTCTTTGGCCTCTACATCCCCAAAGCTGACATACGTAGGTGCTTGTATGAGTTTACTGTTGCGGCTGTAACAAACCATCCCACGCCCAATAGCTTCAAGGAACACTCATTCATTACCTCACAGTGCTATGGTTCAGGAGTCTGAGCACAGCATGGCTTAGCTGGGTTCTCTCTTCATTGTCTCCCAAGGTCAAAATCAAGGTGTTGAACAAGCTGGGCTTTCTCCCTGCATAGACCCCCTCCAGCGGCTGAGAATCTCCCCCTCACTCCCATCCCCCGTTAAAAACAGTTGTTAGTTATCCTTTTATTCCGACTTGTGGAGACCCCATGTGTGTCAGAATAGAACAGTGCTCCATAGGATTCTTGAAGACAGTGACCTTCGGAAAGGAGCCCTGGTTGCGCAGTGGTTAAAGCACTCCTCTGCTAACCAAAAGGTCGGCGGTTCAAGCTTACCAGAGGCTCCACTGGAGAAAGATGTGGCAGTCTGCTTCTGTAAAGATTCACAGCCTTGGAAACCCTATGGGGCAGTTCTACTCTGTCCTGTAGCATTGCTATGCATCAAAGTCCACTAGCCAGCAGTGTTATTTTATTTTGACCTTTCAGAAGCAGACTGCCAGGCCTTTCTTCCGACACACCTCTGGGTGGACTCCAACGGCCAACCTGCTCACCTTTCAGCTAATAGCCCAGCGCTTGACCCTCTGCACTACCCCGGGAGAAAACTAACTCCCCTCTCACGATCAGAAGCAATTAAGGAGGTAGCGGACCCCAGGCTGCAGGAATGTCTGCTCTGGTCAGGACCTGCCTTTGGGACTCACAGGTGAATGGATGCATGAATGAATGAATGCACAGGTGAATCCAGGGATGCGCCCACCTACAGTATCGGGAAGGCCCCGCTTCCCACACATCCCGGAGCCTGGAGGGAGCCAGGAGCCGACGAGATGGGTGTACCAGTCTCCCCCCGGGGCAGAAATAGATGGAGCTGCACCCTTCCACGGGCCCCGGGTCCCTCAGAGGGCGAGCGCAGCAGCCGGGGCCCAGGCGGGCGCGTGCACACCTGGGCCAGGTGGCCTTTCCTGCCCAAGGACGGTGGGCGTCCGTAGCTGCGACCTGAGCCAGGACTGTGGCTCTGCCCTTGCCGCCTCCTCCTCCCTCCTCCCCACCCCCAGCCTCACCCGCGTTGCTCTGAGTGGACAGGTCGCAGGGTCCTTCTCCCTTGCCCCATCCAAAGGGTCTTCCTCTCCCCCCGCGGGGGCCTGCTAGGGAGAAGGGGGCGGGGAGGGGCTGAGCGCCAAGGTGGGCTCCTGGCGGGTGTCCAGCAGACCACGCTCAGCTCTCTCGCCCCAAGCTGTGCCTCAGGCCAGGAGGCTGAGCTTCAGGGGAAAGGCCCGCAGCCGAGCGGGTCAGAGCCCCTCCCCTCGCTGCCCGGCCTCCCCCGCACTCTGGCAGGGTCAGCGCCTGGGCTCCCCAATTAGCGCCGCGCCCCCAAGTCCCTGCCCATCCCGCGCCTGCCTTCGCCCCTCCCGCCTCAAGACACCCTGTTTTTTGCCCTCCCCTCTTTCGAGACCCTGCTTCCCAGGACAGCGGGGTAAGGTACACCCCGCAATCCCGGGCAGCCGCCGGAGGTCACCGTGGCAGCTCATTAGTGCGAATCGAAGAGCCCACGGAAAGGATGAGAACAAGCCTGCTCCCAAGCCCGGGGGAGCCCTCCCAGTTACATAAGGAGTGATAAGGGGCGAGACACGCAAGTGGTTCCCCTTCGGGCTGGGAAAGCTGGTCTGGCCGCCTGGTCTTGGAGGGGAGTGGGGCGCAGCTGAGAAGATGGACGGGGAACAGTCTGGTGACCGTCCTAGGCTGCAGTCTTAGGGTGCCGCGTGAGGCTGCCCAGGGAGCCCGGGGCTTTCAGGATGGGCGCGTGGGACCCCCGCAGGCTTAGGGGACCCCAGCGTGTGGGCGCCCCTCCCCCAAAGCCTGCCCTTCCGGAACGCGCTCTCGGTTGTGACCCTGCCTACTCCCTGTGGAGGTCCCTCGCAACGGGGTTCTGTTCCCGGGCAGCCCCCTCAGACGAAGAAGCTGGAGGGTGGGGTGCGGCCATCTTGCCGCCACAAATTGGCCTGTTAATTACTGCCTGCCTCCTAGAGCGTGGAAGTTCCTGTACTGGAACATTTGACTGAAGACCTGGTGTCTGAAGTTGATGGCGAACTGGGAACTTTGAGATCGCGGAGGCTGCACGGCGTTCCGGTGCCACCAGCAACGTAGGAACCCAGTGACCCGTCTTTGGAGCTGGGGAGGATCGAGGCTTGTTGACGCGATCGCGGTCAAACTCTGGGCAGTTGGGCTCGGCCCCTGGGTTGCGGGAGGACCTGTCTGCCGGCGCTGCCTCCACGCAGATGCGCACCCTGCCTCCTTCTGCCAGCCGAGGCACCCAGAGACGCTCACCGAGCCCGAGCCAGGGGGAAGGAAAGAGGGAAAGAAGGAAGGGAGGAAGGGAGGAAGAAGGGAGGAAGGGAAGGACGGAGGAAGGGAGGAAGATAGGAAGGAAGGAAGGAAAAAGAAAGAGAGAGGAGGGAAGGAAGGAAGGAAGCCTAGGCCGGCAAGGCCCGGAGGGAACACCGCCCAGTGCGCGGTGCTGGAGCAGAGGAGGGCCGAGACCGAAGATCCCCACGCGTAAAAGTCACTTTCCGAGGAAGATTCCAGCCCAAGGGACAGTGGTCTTCCTAGAAGAATCTCGCTGGCCGGCTGTGGGCGTAGGACGGATCATTACTTGTATCTGCACTTGGAAACCTGAGAGCTTTTTAGCCTAGTTTGGATCCGGCCGTTTCCCCAAGCCCGCAAGGGCGCGCGGGGAAGGGGGGGGGGCGGGGGCAGAAGGAAGGCGAACCCAAGGCGGGGGCGCCGGGAAGAAACAGCCAGAACTCGGCAGCCCTGTCTTCTCGCCGAGACCCATGCCAGAAATGGGAATAGAATCAAAATAACAGCCCTCAGATTTTCTTCTCCCACCGTTAATTACCGCGGAAACTGCTGGCTGCGAGCGCTTAACTTATTCACGGCGGAAGAGAGCGCCCCGTTGTTTGTTTAGCCGCGCTTCCTAGAACACGGCCCTCTTACATGGCCTTCGTGGCTAAGTGCTTGCTCCCTGTAATAATAATAATAATGTTTTTCTTCAATAAAACATAAAGCAAGGGTTCTGTGATTAAATCTGAAAGGAAAGAGTTTTAATTTCCACCATATGTTGCAAAATACATGGGTTGGGGAAAAAGGAGAGAGAATTCCGCTGAAACTCTCCCCAGGAAAGCAAACAGCATTCCCTAACCCGAAATGTATAGTAAAAAATGCACTTTCTCGTGGTAGGCCATTTTAGAGATCCCCTCCCTATCCCCGCCCCCACCCACCCCCTAAATAAAATCCTGGCACTTGTAGCAAAAGTAAGAGGAAATGAAAAAAAAAAAACAAAACCCCATTCTCAGGGCGGCGCACCCTGGAGAGAGGGCCAGAGCAGGCCCGCCCCTGCCCTGTATGGATATTCTAGATGTAGCTTGTGTGGGGAGGATCAATCCCATCCATTCACGAGCTGGATTAAGAAAGCCCATTTTAATGAAAATCTATTAGCCTCTCCTTTGAAACACGCGCGTTTGTGTCAATCAATAAACACTGTACAAGAGAATACAAATACAGGTTTCTCCATTTAAAAGGGGACGGGGGAAGGAACGTCTAGGAAATGTGTTAAGACATCTGTAAAATCCTGAACCTTAGATCAATACTGATAAATATTTAATGTGTGGGGAGGGGTTGATTGTTGTTAAAAAGGCAGACCCTTGACGGGAAAACCATTAACACCCCCTCGGACCTCTTATTAATAGAAATTGTCTTTCTCGTTTTGTGGGGAGAAAATGGGCCGGATTGAAGGGGCTTTCCCCGGGTTCTGTTTACTCTCGTTCTCACGGAAACCAGGCCCTGGGAGCCTTGAGTGTGCTGGCTGGAGCAAAGGTGCCCACAGGGTGCCTGCTGCCCAGGAGAGGGAGGCCGAGAGAGCCCCTGCCTTCTCCTCCCTGCAATTAGGAGCTCAGGGCAAGGAATTTGATTTAAAGCAAATACATTCCAATCGGCCAAGAGGGGCTTCTGAAGTTTCACTGGGCTAACACAGAAAAATCCAAACCATCCATTTCAGGAATTCAAGAAATCAAACGTTGAATATTTGAATATTAATTGCTTCATTTCCCTTTGCATAGTTTAAAAAAAAAAAAAAAAGCCCGTAGCTGCGGTGCCCATGCATTAAAATTTACCTAATTCATGTTCATAAAGTTGATACTTCTATAAGATCAGAAGGGCCGAGATCCACATGCTCAGGCCCAGAGGTCTGTGTCCCATCCAGCATACCCCAGAAGGTTGGGGCCCCATGTGTGCGAGGTCAGCTGTAGCCGCAGCGGCTTCCTCCCGCTAGAAGTCCTGGGAGGCCCGCGGCAGACAGGACGCGCAAGTATAACGAAGTCCCACGACGGATGGAACAGCCAAGCGATCTTGTGGCTCATTTCTATTCTCTAGTGTGGAAAGGAGGGGAGCGGAGGGGAGGAAAGCCCACCACAACAACAACCACCACTTCGCATTGCGCCTTCTAATCACTCCAGCCAGCACCGGGGGGCCACTGTCAGACTTGTTCTAGCCGTTTCCTGCGGCCCCTGACCAGCGCGGTCAGTTTTTAAGCCCTGCCTGAGTCCTGAGAGCTGAGGCCCCCTGGACTGGGCTGAAGGACGCCCGCCGAGACAGAGTTGGGTTGTTTGTGTGGGGGAGGTGCCCGGGTGGGGTTGTCGGAATGCGGGGAGGGCAAGAAGGGAGCCTGCGCCCGGATGAGGTGACCCAGCTTCGTGGCTCACAGAGGCGCGTGAGGCGTGCGCACTTGAGGAGAGCCCACGCGAGGACAACGACTGCCTCCTGGGGTGCGCACCCGACAGGCTAGACCGCCACCTCGGTCTGGAACTCGCTTCTTCCTCAGGACTTGGGGACTGGCGTGGGCAGGGCCGCGGCAGGTGGGCAACCACAAACAGGCCAGTCCCTCGGGACCCAGGAGCCCACGACGCGCCTGCCTCTGCCCTTTGCCAGAGGTCCTTCCCTTGTCGGACCTCAAGGTCTCCTAGCATTTATATTTCGTTTTATTTCATTTTGTTTACGTGTCTTCTCCGAGTTGGAAAATAAACGGGGCGGTACGTGTATGAGCAGGGTCAGACATCCATGACTCGACTAGCTGGGGTCCACGCGGGGTTTCCAGGGAGCAGGACGCGCTAGGCGGGGATGGTGGCGCCCGGGGGCACCCAGACGCTGAAGCTACCTTCCAGGGGCCCCTTCGCACGTTTAGGGCAAGCTCCAGGGTGTGTGCCCGGAGTTTGGTGAAACCGGCTCTGGAACTTCCTTTTTCTTTAAGAAAGATTTCCAGGCCCTGCTTTTACTCTTTTTTTTTTTTTTTTTCACCCTGCTTCTTTCTTTTTGCTGCTGTTGTTTGTAGGGGTGGTATCTGCTTTCGTTTCTATCCACGAACTTTCCTGAAACCTGTTTCTCTCTTCATAGTTAGCAAAATGCATACATGTCGTTAGAGCCCTCACCTTCTCACACATGTTAAGATTTCGAAAGTATGTCCCTACCCCACCCCCCTCTCCACGTCCTCCTCGCCACGCTCAGGGAGGCACCCCCACAGCGCAAACAAACGCCCCTTATGCTCGACCCGGCCCTCGAGCCCAGACCCCTGCTCCTGCTCTAGCTGCCTGCGTTCAAGGGTAAATGCAACACTTCATGAAGTGTACCCTGCGGCCTTGGGCAACGGCTTGAATTAGCCAAAATATGTGGTAGAAAATGTCCTTGCCTCGCTGAAATATAAAGACTAGCAATAATATTAGAAGCTCCCTGCCTCTCTTTAAAGTGGAACCTAAGTGACCAAGTCTGTGCGCTGGTGGGAAGGCAAAGGAGAGGTCCGGGGCCTCCTGACCCTCGGGTGGGGTCTCCACAGGTTCCAGGAGATGGCCACGTTCCTGACCACCAGGAAAAAGCTTGATTTTACAAAAGATGATCTCACTTCCCTAGCCAGAAAACTCTGAGGAAGAGGGAGGCCTTCAGCTTGAATGGCTACATCTCCTTTGGGGTGTGGTGTGTTTAAAAAGCATTTGCCTACATTGGGGATCATAATTAGGGCTGCAGTGTGTGCGTGGGTGGCCGGCGGTTTAATTATCGCCCAGACTGGGGTAGGGGGTTAAATCTCGCCCAAACTTAAGGTCGCTCACATCTGACCTGCTGCCCCCCCCGCCGGTGGATTCCTGGGGGTCTCCACGCTGGTACTGGAGCCCTCCCTACAGAACAGGGGCTGGAGTCGGAGATCTTCCCGCAGCGTTCCAGGCTGGGGCAGCCATGCGCGAGGGTCTAAGATGGACGCCTGGGGCCTCGCAGGCGCCTGCACCGGGATGGAGCCTCGGACCACGCAAAGCCCAGGGGGGACTGACCCCCAGGGAAGGCAGGGTCCGGGATTGTGGGGAAAGCCTGCGAGGGTTCGGAGAAGGGGTGGCGAGCAGCAGCAGTGCGGAGGGTTCGCAGCCGGTTCCTTGGGGAATTGAGGTGAAGGGGCTGAGAGCCGGGAGGAGGTGGGGAGAGAGGCGAGCCTCGAGGAGTCCACTGGGGACAAGTTTCCTAGCCTCTGAACACCCTAGAAAGCTGGTCGGCTGGAGCGCCCCTCTCGCTAGAACCATTCCTTCAGTCCGGATGATCCCTAAGCTCCCTCCTCATCTCTCTCTCTCTCTCTTTCTCTCCCTCCCTCCCTTCCTCCCCACCTGCGTGCACCTCCGTCCTACGCTCGCCCGGGTCTTTCTCTCTACTTCCGAGCCGGTCGAGGAGGAGGCCGCGGCTGGGTGGGGGGAGGGGCTCGGCCCGGCGAAGACAGTCACCTCCCGGCCGCCGCGCTCCCTGCCCACCGAGCTCCGGGGGCGGCCGTCGGCGTCCCCCCGCCGACCCGCGAGGCGCCCTCCTGCATCCTGCATGAGGGGAATCTGTAATTCTGTGTGATATCGGTGCGCCTCCGCTTTGATTAAAGGGCCGCGGTGACACACATCTGTTTGCTAAGTTGCGAGGGCTGCTTGGCTTTCCGCTTTTTAAGTCCAGGGGAGGCAGAGGCCCCGATTTCCCCCGCCGAGCGGCGCGGGCCGACGCGGAGAGCGGCCTGCGCTCCAGGGAGAGAGGAGCGGGCCGGGAGGAGAGAAGCGAGATCAAGGGAGGAAGGAGGGAGGAAGAAACGGAAGGAAGGAGAAAAGGAGAGAGGAAGGAAGGAGGGAAAGAAAGAAAGAAAGAAAGGAAGGCAGGAAGGGAAGGAAGAGACGGAGGAAGGAGGAAAGAAGAAACGGAAGGAAGGGGGAAGGAGGGACGGAGGAGGCGCAGAGGACAGGAAGAAAAAGCAGATGTGTGTCTCCAACTCTCCGCTCCTCCTCCCCCCTCGCGGGCGTGGCCCCTCCTGAGGTCTGCACCCCCGAGAGAACCTGACCAGGCGGCGAGGCTGGGCGGCCCAGCGGATTCCGGGGACGTGGCTCTCCCGCTCCGGCTTAAGGGGACAGCAGTCCGGCTCCGGGCAAAACGATCCGCGCCGAGCGTGGAACGGGGATCCTCGGCTGTGATGAACTGACGCCTCGGGGAAGGAACTCACTTCACAAATTGCGAAACGAACTCCAAGAATCACACCCGCCCACCACCCGCACACACCAAAAAAAAAAAAAAAAGGCCTTGTCCCCTCTCCAAAGGGGGGCTGAGAAAAGATGACAGAAAAAAAAACGGAGGGGGAGTCAACTTTATTTGCAGATGGAATTTTGTAGAGAGGAATGACGCGTTTGGTTTCTAGGATTTTAAGATGAATTTCACGTGGCCAGTGAGGATAGCGGTTACTCATAGGCACGCGGGGGGAAGGAGAGGGGGAAAGAAGCTAATCAGGAAAACCGTGGCAAAACCAAAAGCAGAAAAATACTTTCCCCAAAATAAACATCCTAGACGCACGTGACATGAGACTGTAGGAAGGATCGAGTCTGTCGGGTAGCGCGGGGTCTGGAGGGTGCCGGAAGGACAGACGCTAACGAACCGGCTCTCCGTGCTCCCGCGCCGGTTTCTCTCCTGGCTCGGACAACGTCCCCGGCTCCGCGGCGTCGGCGGACTCGGCAGCCCTTCCGCGGTCTGCGAGCCGACTTCCATCGGTCAGATAGACATCTGCCCCTTCCCCTGCCTTTCGGGGAGGTCGAGCCCTTCCCCAGTCACCCCGCACGCACCGCTGGTTCTGCCGTTCGTCCAGCCCGCCATCAAACTGCATCTTCAACTTGGATCAATCGACTCCTTTGGGTGCGCGCCATCTCCGCCCAGGTCCTTGGTTCTCTCGGCACCGCTGCGCGCCGACGCGTTGGTTCTCGGAGCTGGGCCCTGGCATTCCGGGCCGGCCAGCGAGGGACTCCTTACAATCCAGAAAGTCCTCCTAGAGTTCGGTGTCTGCCACCCATTGATAGGATGCAGATACCTGTGCCGGGCGCCGGCGCCGGCGCCGGAGCTTGCGCTCGCTCGCGCGCGCGCTCTCTCTCCCTCTCTTTTCAAAAATCTGATCTTTACCTCTCCACTCCAAGGTGCGCGGGTGCCAAGCAGTGATGAAATGAAAAGGAAGCCAATTGCTGGCCTGGAGGTGGGGGAGAGATAGCGCCCGGCGTGCGCCCGCTGCCGAGCCGGCAGCAGTAATTGCTGCAGACAGGGAGAGCTGGGGGTTGGGCGAGGTAGCCATGTATAAATAGTGTGATCTCAAATTGAAAGGCATAAATAACAGCGGAAGGGACCTGCCCCTGCGCCGAGCGTCCTCTCCGCCGGGGAGGCGTGCGGACTACAGCCCGGCTCCCAGCAAGCTTCGCCGAGCTCCCCAGATCCCCGCAGCCCCGGGCAGCCATGGAAGAGCTCACGGCTTTTGTATCCAAATCTTTTGACCAGAAAAGCAAGGAGAGCAGTATGGGCGGCGGCGGCGGCGGCGGCAAGAAGGATTCGATCACGTACAGGGAAGTTTTGGAGAGTGGACTGGCGCGCTCTCGGGAGCTGGGCAGCTCGGAATCCAACCTCCAGGATATTACCGAGGGCAGCGGCCACTGTCCGGTGCATCTGTTCAAGGACCACGTGGACGGCGACAAGGACAAACTCAAAGAGTTCGGCACGGGTAGGGCTGCAGAAGGTAAGCTCGCCAGGCGCTGGCTGCGGGCCCCTCCCGGCCGCCGGGCGCCATCTCGCCGCGGAGCCCGCCCGCCCGCCGGCTGCTCTCTCCGCTCGACGCGGGGAGTCCCGGGCGCCGCCGCCGGCTCTCCATCCACCCTAAACTCGATTCATTTACAGTCACGGCTCGGGCGGAAAGGCCCAGGTAATCGATCGCGAGTCTTTTCGAAAGAAAGAAACGAAACCAAGAGCGGCGGAGTCGGAGGGAGGAAGGCAGGGCCGCCGTGAAAGACAGGGGCGCGGAGGCTGGAGCTAGGGCCGCGCACTACCCGCGCGCTCGCTTCCCGGGGCGGTGGCTCTGTGCGCCGCCAAGGGAACTTTCTCAGGTTGGCGTCCATCCTAGTGGATGTACTTAAGACCGCGGTCTCGCGTAGGTAGGGCAGCTGGGTGTGTGTCTGTCAGCCTGTCCTTTTCCTATCTACCCGGACGCGCTCTGAGGAGATTCGTTCCCATCTCCCTGAGCACCCATGGCCTGCCTGCTCCCCAGACTGGAAACAGTGCGGACGCGCTGGCCGGCGGTCACCCGGGAGGACAGCGCGCAGACACGTCTCCCATCTCCTGAACCTCTCGGCGTTGTCTCCTCTTACAGAAAACTTTCCCTTGACCCGCGAGACGGCTTAATTTAGGTGACCTGGGTCTGTAAATTAAGCCCACCCTGGTGCCCGCAGGTGGCCCGGGGTATGGACGTGGTGTGAGCGGTTTAGGGCAGCTCGGTCAAGGGGCTGGGGCCGCCCCACCCTGGGCTGTCACAGCGCAGCAGCTCTGCAGCCGGGAGGCCGGTCCCGGGCGCGCACACTCCGGGCCCCTTCGCGCTACAGTGCATGAAGCCTCCGCTGCTCATCCGCCGGCTGCTGACGCGCAAAAAGAAAGGCGGGTTTCTCCTACTCAGGGAGCTGGGCAGGGTGGTCGCAGCGGGCTGATGGACTCACAGACAACGCAACGGGCACCCATAAATCAGCGGCACAACGCCGTGCCAGGGGCACAGTTGGAAGGTACTATTAATATATACATTTTTCATTACAAAAGGGGAGACACAGAATCTTGTGGCTTTTCTCCCAGCTCCTATTTCCCTGCTGTGGACGTGGAGGGATGGGTGGTCTCCCCAGGAGGTGGTTCTTCCTTGGGAAACAAAGGCTTCCTGCTTGTCGGCCCTGCGCTGTGGGTCGGGGGTGGGTTGGGGTGGGGGGCTCTGAGTTCTTGGGAATGGCTGTGAAGCCAGGCGCATGACGGAGGCGTCTTTCTGAGGCCTTGTTGAAGCAGACAGCTGGGGCCGGTAGAAATAAGGCCCCTGTTCAGCTGCCGACAGCCAGAGCTTCTTGGGTCCCGCCGCCCCACCTCCAGTTCACGTACTGGAGGTTGCTTCCCTCACCTGGCTCTATAATTCCTGCAAAGAGTTGTCCTTAATGGAGGGAGCTAGTCCTCGGGGCTCCACCCACGGCCTGCACTTGATTTCAGAGGTTTACGGCTGCGCCCAGCGCTGGCCTTCTGGACCCCTGAGCGTCTCCCCATTTCCTTCCTGGAGGTCCAGCCCCCTCCTTCCTTTCACCCTGGACAGTCAAAGAGGCAGGGGAACCCGAAAGAGAGGCCACAGGCAGAGAGCAGAGTGCAGCCACAGAGAGGGACGCAGGGGCAGTAGCTGCGGCTTCTGCTCCCTGGGAGAGGGGGACCCCTGGGAGGCCCAAGCTGGCATTTGCACAATAGTAGTGGGGGGCGGAGCAGGGAGGGGGTTTCCTTGGACTCCCGGAGAAGCCCAGCCATCTGGGGGTCTCCTGGGCAGCGTGTCCCCTCAGAGCCCCGCGTGGGGCCTCCAGATTTTGCAGCTCCTGCCTTAGAGTCTTAAGTACTTTGCAGCCCAGTTTCTGAGCCAGGCCCAATGTGGAGGCCCAGACCCGGAGAAACGAAGGACGAAGGGAGAAACGGGCCGGCTCTGGGGAAGGACTTGCTGTTGGGAAGAAGTGTGATGTTCTTGGAAATACCTCCCTTCCAGGAGACTGAGGAGGATACAAAGACGGCTGGTGATGGTGCCCAAGGCTCAGAGGCCTGGAGAGGCACCTGTGAGGCAGGCAGCAGTCATACTGGAGCTAGGCTCAGAGCTCCTGGGGCTGTGCAGTTGTGAACATTTCCTTTCCCCCTGCAGCTGCTGTGGGTCTTCCCCTTTGCAAGCAAGTTTCTGGGTTAAGGGGACTTTCAGCGGACTTCCTGGCTGCTTGGAGCTGGTGTCGGAGCTGCCTGGGGCTCTAGACTCAAGCAGAGGCCCTTTGGAGTACAGAATCTTGAGGGGGAGGGGAAAGTGCTGAATGCCAGCCTGTAACCCCTGACTCTGGGGGCTCCAATTAGGACTTGGGGTGCTCCCTGTGGCCAGGGAGAAGGAAGACGAACACAGGAGAATATTGAGACTGTGGAATTGCATCTTCCACCAGCTGCCCAAGAGATGGGGGTGAGGGGAGAAGGGTGCCTTTAAGTTCCCGAACTTGGTGAGGGTCTGCATTTGTTGGACGAGGGGCTTCTCAGAGTTAGAATCACTCTTGCGGACACTGTGGCCTGGCCGGATGCTCAGCTCCTCCCCACCCCGCGAACGCGAAGGAATTCCTAATGTTTGTACGTAAGAAAGTGCCGTTCTCGGCGCCTGGGGTGGGGGGAGGGG
>NW_004444070.1:7344541-7362558 GCF_000243295.1 Trichechus manatus latirostris | reverse complement strand
AGGGGTGGGGGGAGACTGAGTGCCCCAACGTGTGTGACAGAGAACCGCGCAGAAGGAAGTTCAGGGCCTCCTGTTCGCAGCCCAACTCCTGGCGCAGTGGTGGGCTCTGAGGCAATGCTTTGCTTTCTGGGGCAGAAAAAGCCCAGGGCAGTGACCGCGTGCCCAGCCCCTCGGCGTCCCGGAAAGAGGCTCCAGCCTGTCCTGCTGCACCTCAGTCGGTGTCAGCCGCTCTCCCCAGCCTGGTCCCCGGGCCCTCCCTGCGCCCTTCCCGGGCGCCCCTCCCCGCGCTTCTCCGGGGACCCAACACTTGGGCAGTTTCTTCCTACTTGTTTTGACTTATAAATAATATTTAACACTCCCTCCCCCCCCAAAAAAAAAAAAAAAGGTTAGGCTATGTCAACACACAAAGTGGATAACTGAGAAACTATTCGGAGATTAGGCCAAGAAACACCGCGTAGGCAATGCCGGGTTATTACGGCGGGAACGTGTCTTCCCTCGAGTTGGTTTTATCGACTCAACGCCGTCTTTGCGTCAGGGAGCGTTTGGTTCCGAGACCCAATCCCACCAGTGCACAGACTTGATTTTTCAGCAAGCTAAAACGTGAACGAGTGGATCCTGCTCTGGGCCAGGGCCGCGCGCAGGCTGGGGCTGCAGGAAAGGCCTGGGAGGCGCGGGGCCGGGGAGCAGGAGCCCCTTGGCGGGCGCCCCGCCTCACCTGTGCCCCTGCCCGCGCGCCCGCAGGTATCTACGAGTGCAAGGAGAAGCGGGAGGACGTGAAGTCGGAGGACGAGGACGGGCAGACGAAGCTGAAGCAGCGGCGGAGCCGCACCAACTTCACGTTGGAGCAGCTCAACGAGCTGGAGCGGCTTTTCGACGAGACGCACTACCCCGACGCCTTCATGCGCGAGGAGCTCAGCCAGCGCCTGGGGCTCTCCGAGGCGCGCGTACAGGTAGGACCGCGGGCCCCGCCACCCCACCTCGGGCGGGCCTGGCGCGCGCCCTCTTGGGCCAGGCCGCTGGCCCTTGCAGGTCGGTACAGTGGGAGCCCCAGGCCCTCAAGGATCGGCAGGCCGCGTGCAAAGGTTACGGGCCCTCCCCGCACCCCGTCGGTTGTCCGGAATTTGGAGGTCTCTTCCCCTTGTGCCTACGGCTCCTGCTCCCCACCCCCTCTCCTCCACGGTCCTCTCCTCCTTCCTAGCCCCCTCCCACTCCAGGGGAGGGGGGCGCGGGGGCGCGGGCGCTATCCCCATCTGGCCTTGGGTGTGTGTAGCACGTGCGCAGAAGGGACGCGCGGGCAAGGCTTTCTCCGGCATTGTAAACATTAAATTAAATTCATTAATTTATTTATCTGGAGGGATAGGAGCCCAGGATGACTTCAAAGTCGCTTCCCCCGGTTCTGGAGGTCGGGCATGGAATTGGCTCGACCTGTTCCCTCGTGTCTCACGGCTCTGGGCAGCACCAGAGGGGTCCAAAGAGAAGGCAGAGGAGCCCGGGGCCCGGGCTCTGGGGACTGACTCTGAATAAGTGAAATTAACATTGCCCCCGGGGAGGGGCCCGTTCGAAACACTGGGAACTGCGGAGGAGAGCTTCGCGGTGGTTATTGGGTCAGCAAATTCAGCTACAACTTTGCCTCGATTTTGTTTATGAAATGAAAATGCAGACGCGGTTTATCGGCAGCACTTGATATATCTTTAACTTAAAATATACTTTTTTTTTTTTGGCTCCTTATCCCCTTTCCATCTTTCCGCGTCACCGCAGTAAAATGCTTACTTAAGATTAAATAAACAGTCCCCAGGCACTTTCTAGCTCTTCTCGGCAGTAGCTGCGGCGGTTCGCTGCGCCTAGCCGCCTCCGCCGGGCAGGCAGAGTCTCCCCTGTGGACTCTAACTCAGCGAGAGTGGATCCCAGCATCTGGGGCCGCAGCGAGGGGAGGAGGCTTTCCCGCCGGCCTCTCTCCACGGAAGATGGATAAGGCTGCCCCGGATAAATTAATGAAAAGATTAAACTTTTGCTGAAGGGGACATCAACTTTTATGTCATCTCGCTGTGTCTTTCTGCCCGGGATCTGTAATATCTTCCAGCCCTTGATGTACTGTTTCTATAAAAATAAATTACTTGTAATTTAATTCCACACTATCTCTTTCAGTAGTCTATTATCAGGGAGCACCTTAGCAAGCGGTACCGAGTGGCAGAAAATTGGTTCTTGGGTGTCTGCAGATCTGGGGGGTGGGGAGGGAGGCCTAAAATAAAAAAAAGAGAAAAGTGGGGTAGAAGTGAGGGGCTATCGATCCAGAGGTGAATTAAAATTTAACGACTGCAAATAATAATACACATAAACATGGGGATATAAAAGAGATAAGTTTCTATTGGCCACAGGGAAGCAAATAGCACATAATAAAGAAAAGGAGGATGCAGGAAGTGCTCATAAAAGTCAATTAGTTAAAACATGGACGTGGCAGGGGTGAAAGCAGGTCAGGGGAGAAAAGCAACTATATTTTCATGCCTGGCAATTGTTTGGTGATCCTTCTTGGTTCAGCCTGTCCCTTGCTGTTAAAGGATATAGTTTCAATTTCGTGTGGAAATTTGCTGTAAATAAATTGAGGCTCCTATGGAAGCTGGTCCTTATTAACCTTTTATTTTTAGTGCAGTACTGGAAGGCCGTATCACCCAGCTGTCAAGGTTATAATTGAAAGTTATGAGACCGCGGTGAGGAGCAGGCAGTAATTTAATTACAACAAATATCTTTGGGTTTATGGCGCAGAGCTAAATTAAATGTCATTATTCACTGTCTGTAATGGAAATCAAAAGGAAATCGGATTAGGGCATTTGTGAAAGAAATCACCCAGTGATCCTTAATGAAGAAATAACTGTCTAAACCAGTGTACTGCGCTTTACTTAGCATATTCGGGACTAATTGGAATTGATCGCGAATCACCCCAAGTCTGATTTATTATCGCTTAATGCAGCGGCTAATTCATCACTTATATTCCTCATAATCTTTTTTTTTTTTTCCTCCAGCTGAAGGGAAAGTGAGCTTCTCTTTTCCAGATTTAAATAGGATTCTGGTTTTGAAAAATGCCATCTTAGAGGCAGAATTTGCTCTCCTGTGTCCGGCTTCCCCTCCGGAGGAGGCAAGATGCTCTACCCCAGAGGAGAGAGGGGCACGGTTCCCAAACGGGGACCCGGGAATAGAAGCGCATGTTAAGGAACTGAGTGAAGATTTGTGAAGTTTCGCGTTATGCTGGGGAGGGGACATTTTTGAAAATGCTTTTTCAGGGGAACCCGGGAAAGTTGTGCAGTCTCCCTGTAGAGGGGGAGGACGAGCGTTCCAGAGACCTGGGAGCCAGTTCCGACAGGCAGGCCAGTGGCTGGTAGTGGACACCCCACCAAGGAAGGAAACGGCCTTCTGACAGCCTGGGATGGAAAAGTGCGCGTTTGGCTTCTTAGACTCTTGAATGTTTGCGTGTTTCCAACCTCCTAGAGGTCTGCTGAGGTTTCTCCGCGCGGAGGAACCAGCCCAGCTGGCGCCTAGAGCAGGGCGCGCGCAGAGCGCACTTTCAGCCCAGAAGAGCCTCGAGCTACCGGGGTAACTGGTGTCCACCGAAGCTTCTTTTGTGCCAGGTTTATGCGGGGTCAGGGACTTCCAACGCCACCCCGGTAGCGCGTGGAGGGAAAGCAGCAGAGAAAGCCAGTTAGGAACAATTAACCGGCATCACCCTATTCGCGGCGGGGTGGCGTAGGAGTTTCATATTCCGTCCTCTACGTCCTTGACGTCGAGAGTGCCAGAGTGTCCACGGCCGGGGCTGTCTGGAGAGCCAAGACGGGGTGAGCGTGGGGAGCCAGAGGAGGTTTGTAGGAGGCGGCGCCGTTATCCCGCACTTCTTGGGGTTAGTGAATTGAGCTCAGCTCGGCGAGGGTGCCACGACCCTTTTGAACCCAACCTCTCAGACAGATCCCCAAGGACTGACGGCCAGTAAAGCCTACAATATTGGGGTGTGCCCGGTCTTTGTGGGTGTCGGACGTTCGGGACTCTTGTTAACTGGGACCACCACAGGGACTTCTATGGAGCACATGGAACTTTCTGGAGCAGGCCAAGGAGGCAGGGAGTCCCGAACTTGATTGGGGTGGGGGAATTGGAATTCGGTGCTATGTATCCACCTGCGTCCCCCTCTCTGGTGGCTAAAATCCGAGGGTAGAAGATCAAGTCCTCCCACAGGGTGGCCGGTTATAATGCCCACCCAGAACGTTAGAGACGTGGCTGTCCACCCAGCACCCCTGCCCGCCCCAACGCGCTCGCCCACGTTATATGCACAGGTGTGTATATGTGTAGGTAGAGGTGTCGGTACTCAAGACGCATTTGGGGTGGTGGAGGGAGCGGAGGTGAGGTTGACAGATCCCAGGCCTAGGTAGCCAGTTAGGGCCGGGTTGGAAAGGCAAGAAGGTCGCGGGCCCCCCCGGTGGCCCTGCTCCAGGCGCCCGGGAGCCTGAGTGCGGGGCCCGACCGGCTCACCGGCTTTGTCCCGTGTCTGTCCGTCCACAGGTGTGGTTCCAGAACAGGAGAGCCAAGTGCAGAAAGCAGGAGAACCAGATGCACAAAGGTGGATGGCTCTGGGAGGCATGGGGGCGCAGTGGGGAGGCCAGGGATGTTCTGGGGAGGGCAGAGGGCTGGGGGGCCCGTGAGGAGGCCGGGAAGGTTCTGGGGACCAGGGCGATGCGGGGGGCGGGTGCCTGGTGTGGCTAGAGGACCTGGGCTCCACGGGGATGGGTTGGAGGAGGGCCGTGGAGGTCCTGCGGGGACCAGGGGCGACACTCATGGCTCCGTCTTTCCCTGCAGGGGTCATCCTGGGCACGGCCAGCCACCTGGACGCCTGCAGAGTGGCGCCCTACGTGAACATGGGCGCCCTGAGGATGCCGTTCCAGCAGGTATAGCGCGTTTTCCTTCCTTCCTATCCACTCGGGCGGCCGCCTGCCTTCCGCCCTTCCTCCGCGGGCTCCTCTGCCCCCGCCGACTTTGCAGCTCGCCCTGGGAAGAAAGGCGGCCGCTTTTACAAGGGGGCATTTATAGACGCGTTGGCACGTATTAAAATCATGCTGTAAAACTCCAAAAGCCACCTTTGGGAGGGTAGAAACACAAACTCAAAGAAAATCTTACAAAACTTGGAGCGAAAAGAGAAAATCCCACCCACCCTGGAACCACCTACCCTGCCGCAGGCTGGAACGTAGGAGGGGCACGCGCCTGGGCGTGAGGGCTCGACGGGTTGCTCCCTTGCGCCTCTCCTGGGACTGACATCACCCTGCACTTCGGGGCTGGTGGCTTCCAGCCCAGCCCAGCCCAGAGTTTAGTCGGGCAAGCGCCGCGAGGCGCTGGATCCCCCGCGTGGACGTGGGGTGGCCAGGAAGCGGGAAGGCAGTCTCAGGGCCCAAGAGCCCGCGCCGCCTGCTCCCCGAGGGCCGCACCCTGCTCAGACCTAGTGTGGGGGACAACAGGGGTGGGCTGTGTTGCTGGGGACTCCCGAGTCCAGGCCGAGACGCAGCGCCCACGCTGGACCTGGCTCTGCGCGGGTTTGGGCTTCCACTGGGGGAAGTGGGGCGAATACCCAGACGTAACAGGGGTGGTCTGAACTCTCAAGCGCGCGGCCTGGACCACAGCCTGCCGCCGTTACTCCTAGGACTAGGCCCGGGTTATGTTTTGACCTGGGACGCATGTTTGCTGTGCCGCCACCTGGGTCAGTGGACAAGGTGTAGAAGGTAAAAAAAAGACACCCAGGAGTTGGAGCTGGGTCGCTAGGACTCGCGGTGCCTGAGCTGGAAGGGCGACCTGGGGCGCCGGTGCTGGGGAAGGGGCTGCTCCCTTGCTACGCCCCTCCCCAGCCTGGGCCCACCCTTAGCTCAGGCTCAGTGGGGACGGAGCCCGCTCCTTGGAGCAACACCTGCGTCCGCGGATGTCCGTTGCCCCACGAGGCGTCCTCTATTTGGCCCGGCTGAATGAAACGCGGCTGTCAGAGCCCCTAGACCTGGGCGTTGGCGTCACGAAAAGGGGACCCGGCATCCCGGGGAGAAGAAGCCTGAGCCAAAGGCCAGAGCCGGAGATGGGGACACGCCAAAGGGTCAAACAGAGCGACCCCAGGCTCCGTTTTGATCCCTTCGAGAATATGGGGGTGGGCGCGGGGATTCCTTCGGTTCCTCCAACTCCGACGCGGACCAAAGGCAGTGCCCTGGGAGGAGAAGAGTGTGGTGGGGAGTCCTCGGGGCAGGCGAGTGGAGGCGCCCCACCAGCCCCCTAACGCCGCGCTCGGTTCCCTCACCCCCCAACGCAGGTCCAGGCGCAGCTGCAGCTGGAAGGCGTGGCGCACGCGCATCCGCACCTGCATCCGCACCTGGCTGCGCACGCGCCCTACCTGATGTTCCCGCCGCCCCCGTTTGGGCTGCCCATCGCGTCGCTGGCAGAGTCTGCCTCGGCCGCCGCCGTCGTGGCCGCTGCCGCCAAGAGCAACAGCAAGAACTCCAGCATCGCCGACCTGCGGCTGAAGGCGCGCAAGCATGCGGAGGCTCTGGGGCTCTGACCCGCCGCCCGCCCAGCCCTCACCCCCTGCCCTGGCCCTGCGCTCAGGCCTGCACACTACCCCCGCGACTCCCCGACCGGCCGACGGAAGTCCCGGAGCGAGGGCGTTGCGGCCTCCTCGCCCCAAGCACCCGGGGTCCTCCCGGGACCGCACACCCACGACCCCCCAGACCCATCAGGGACTGTGCAGGAGAGAGAGCAGGGCACCCTCCCTGAGCCTCGAGGATGCTGGTGTGTGCGTCCTGGGACCCGGATGCGGGCCGGAGGGACCCTGCCGCGTCGCGCCATCCTCTGCCGTCGGCGTTGCTACCCTGTGCATGTGGCTAAACGACACTCATTTTGAAGATCATAGAGTATATTGAATAAAAGATCCCCGGGGCTGGTCTCCACTCAAGATGACATTTCTTTGTTGCCAACAGTGTTATTTCACTGCCACGAACGAGCTGCAGGACGCATGTGGATTTTAAGGTGAACTTGCAGATCCGGCCGGGCGCCGCGCTCTCCTCCCCACCCCGCCCAAAGGCAGCAATAACCGAGCGCCTCTCGCCAGGAGGCGGAAGACTTGGCCAAGGGCAGGGGGAGGAGCAGAAGGACCGGAATTCGGAAAGGCTTGACCTCTGGGGGGACCTGGATTTCGGGATGGTCTTAAGTGCACACGTATGTCCCCAAAGCACCGGACGAGCTGAGATTCCTTGTGCCATATGAACAGGCGACTTTATAACTTTTCCAGTGTTTGATTCCCGGAGTTGACGTTTTTGCTGTTTTACAGAATTCAGAAGCAAGCAACAGAGTTGGACGCGTGGCTAGAAGGTATAATACTGACGCAGCATAACTTTCGTGAAATGCAATGAAGAGTTCAGTCAAGTGCAATACTGTAAATATTATAGATTTAAAGGGGCATGACTGCACACCCCAGATCCGTCTCCCACAGGCTGCCCAGTCCTTCCTGGACTGGGTCTGGGGTGGACGGTGGCCAGCATGGCGGGGGGCGGGGGGCCAGGGTGCTCCGGATGTGGTTGAGGTGAGATGCGCAGCATGTGGGTCACAGAATGCGTGTTAGGATGGGAGGAGACAGCTGGGAGACATCCTTCCCAAAAGGCAGTTTCAGAAGGTACTGTTTGGTAGTGGTGGGTAATTCCAAATTTGCTTTCTTTTTTTTCAACCCTTTGGTGCCCCCAATTGTGTGATCACCAAATAGCAACTTGTGTCAGCAGCAGGCCTGGCATGGGGAGGTGACTTGATGTTAACCAAAGCAGCGGGAAGATCCCGGATGATGCCCCTGAGGTTAGACGAGGTGCTGTAGGATGGCTGTGTGGGCTTTGTTGGGGGAGCAGAGCTGGGCTTGTCTACCTCAAGGACATTCTGTCTGTGTGTCTATCCTTGGTCACCAGGCCTGGCGGAATGGAAGCCCAGCCACGTGGAAGCCCAGTCACATGGTGCTGCCCTCTGCTAACTGGCCACCCAGCCTGCGTTGACTAACGTTTGATCGTTAACTTTATTTACCACAGAGGTTCTGATCTTTCCAAACCTGGCAGTTTTCCTTCTTGACCCCTGATTTTGATCTATTTCTTCAAGAAAATATCCCTTCAGCCGTGCAAGAAGTTGCTTTCTATCTTTCCACCTAGCTGAAACGTAGGATAAGTTTGGACGTTTCTCATTGGTATTCTCTGATGCTCTTTATAAAACCCTCCAATATTTTTAGTTGAAAATTTCGGTAGAACTCTAAAATGGCAGAGCAATGACAAAAGCAAGGTCAGTGTTTTTAAACCACTTGCAACTTTTTTTCAGACACCATTGCTGACGGTCATAAAGAGTTTGCCTCCAACATGTCGCTTTTCATTTTAAATAGATGTGAACAGAAAGGAAGGTCCCATGCATAGCCAGAAACTCCTTTAGATGGAAAAAGAAAAAAAAAAAGTGCATTTCAGAACGTTCAGAACTAGCTGCATTCCTGCTAATACTGAGCAGTCAGAAGAAGTTGAAAGACACGCACACCCCTTTCTCCCTCAAATGTTTGTGTTTTTTAGCTAAACACAGCCAACTATCACCACACCCACCACCCCGTGGAAAACTCCCTCCACTTCAGCAGAAAGATACGGACTCTGATCCCCGGGGTCGAGAATTTGTCTGTGGTAGGCTGTGCTTGGGAGCTCCTGGCTCAAGGCCGGCTGAACGGAGGCCACCTAGTTTTCATTTTTGTTGTATTTAACCTGGAAGGCGAGCCAGATGAAACCCCAGCAGGTGGGACCCCCAAGACCAAACAGAAAGAACAGACCCCTCGTAGGGCATTGGTGGCTGGGGCTGTTGAACCTGGCCAACTCTTTTGTCTCTTCCTAGAGTGGTGCCCGGGGGACACTTGCTCGAGGCTGGGTGGCAGGTGTTGGGTTCGGGGCATGTCTGCAGCCTCTTCTGCATCCCAGAAATTCCAGGATAGATGCCAGCTTCAGCTGTGGCCAGTTCGTCTCTCCACCAAGCTCTGTCCTACACTTTCTTTCCTGGGTGTTAGCGGTAAAGGCAGGGAGCCCTGGTGGAGCAGCGCTTAAGTGCTCGGCTGCTAACCGAAAGGTCGGCAGTGCCAACCCACCAGCGGCTCTGCAGGAGAAAAAACCTGGCGATCTGCTCCCGTAAAGATTACAGCCTGGGAAACCCTATGGAGCAGCTCTACTCTGTCACATGGGGTCGCTAGGAGTCAGCATCAACTTGACGGCACCCAACAACACCACCAGAAGGAACAGTAGATACAAAGGCACATAGACTGTGCGGTGTGTGGGTCTTGGTTCCCCCGGGGGGTGTCTCCCACTCAGCATCTCTGGTGCAGTTTTGTGTGGGAACCGGGCGTTTGTCCACCGTCCGCCCCACGCTACATTTATGGAGCCGACCTCTTTTTGCTGTTGTTGTTGCTTCTGCTCAAAACAAGACTCTTTTCAAAGCCCTTTGAGCATCTTACAAGCAGCATTTCGGCGTGCTTCCTTGCAAAGTGAGAAATGCCATGTGTATCCATTGGATGTGGAGCCTTTGGTAGTTAAACCCACACGGGAATGAGCAGACGGCTGGCTGAGCCGCAGGCGGGGCTCTGGCTGTGGATCCCCGTGTTTCATCCACAGGGTTCTGCTCCAGATGTGAAGGAGGGCTGAGCCCTCAGACACTTTCTCTTTTCCGTAAGAACTTGGCCAAAGAGTATTCATAGGAAGGGAAGCGACCGGGGAGAAAAAACTCTGTTCTTGTTCCCTGTATTTGTTCCTGTCAAATCTCCTCTTGCACAGTCTCCTCTCTCTTGCTTCTCTTGTGTTCCTCTGAAACACGGAGCTGTCCTCTCAGTAGGCGAAGGCGCCCAGTACTGGACCACGTCTTGGGGTACCTGACTCCTGTGTACTTTGGAAACCCCAGCTGCCCGGGACTGCTGGTGTTAGAAAGAGAACGCTTCTTCAGGGAAGAGGGATGTGCCCCCCTCAATGCTGATAGGACCCTGCCTGTAGTATTCTTCGTCCTGACCTTGAACCAAAGGGGTGGTCCAGATTCAGCCAGACATCGTTTAGATGGACAGGGAAAAAATGGAAGACATGCCTGTCCAAGTTACAGAGTCCACCTTCTGGTTCGCTTGGCATTCTCCAGGAGGGATGAGGGTCTTCGGTGTGCTCAGATTGCTCTGTCTCTTGGATGTAGGGACAATCACCCCACCCCACTCCAAGGCCAGGTGGGCACCTGGTGGCCTCTTTCCCTGGAGGCCTGAGTTTCTGCATTAGGCTTGTCCTTGTCCGCAGACACGTGAGCTGCAGGGACTCAGTCTGGGGGCACCTGGGCTTTAGGCCAGGGCACAATGGGGACGGTTTCCACACTGGAGTCTGAGCTCATGGCCAACCATCTCCAAACCAAACCAAAACAAACCAAACCCACTCCCATTGCGTCAACTCCAACTCATGGCGCCCCCATGTATGTGTCAGAGTAGAACTGCGCTACGTAGGGTTTTCAGTGGCTGATTTTTCAGAAGTAGATCACCAGGCCTTTCTTCTGGGGCACCTCTGGGTGGAACCTCCAACTTCTCTGTTAGCAACCGAACGCTTAACTGTTTGCACCACCCAGGGACTTCAAAGCACAGGTCAAGACGGTTATATGCCAGCCTTTGCTGCAACCCCACCCCAGCTTTAATCCTGCCCTTTCTGATTCTCCCCTGAGCGCCAAGAGAAGCACCCAGCCCCCTTCTGCTTGGGGCCTTTTGCTGGGATGCAGGAAGGACTGACTGAGCTAGAGACAACGACGGACATTTTTGAAGCACTTTGCTAAAGTTTCTTCTTTTCTCCAAGTTTGGGAGGTATGGAGGTGGGGGGCAGTGGGCTTTCAGTGAACAAGTTTGATGTGTTAAAAAAACAAACAAACTGGTGCCTAATTTATTAAGAATTAGCCTAGGAATATGCTGATTTTCAAAACCCATGAAAACTTGATGCAATTTATAAATGTTTTATTGAAATTTGATATTTAACGAGCAATCAGTTGAGGAATGTAGAAAATATCAAGTTTCGAAGCTGTTAGCGTGCTATTTATTGAAAGGTGACAGACCCAGGCCCGTTGTATGTAAAGCTTGAATCAGCCAGAGACCTGTTCTCTGCTTCTTGGATATTGATGTATGTGGGTGTGTTATTTATTTTTTTGGTTGAAAGGTCATAAATATGTGCTATTTTAATTATGTGGAGTGTAAATTTGACATTGCCTTGCATTTATTTTTGTATTTTTTAAACCTATTGCTTTTTTTCTCCCCCATCCCTCAACCCCAAGTTCTGAGCAGCCAAGCGTGGTTTTCCACATCCCGGCGATGTTTGGGTTATGTATACAAGCCGCGTCTGAACCGACAGGCGTTTTCAGGGATTGCTAACACAAAAAGGAATAACACAAGCTTGCCCAAACCAACGGGTCGTAATGTCTGTATCCCTCTGTGATTGTGGGGAGAAAAACATTCTGAAGTTTCGAAGTTTTTTTGGCCGCATTCGCATGCTCCTAACACCCACCCCCCAGCCCGCCCGACATGTTCAGTTGTAGCTACAGAGTGTATTTTGTCAAATAATATGGTATGAATGTACACTTGTAAAAGTGAGATATAAATAAACTTATAAATATTTGTATGCACGTGTTAAAAAAAGTTCTCGCCTCTCCCGCTGACGAGCAGACTGATTGGAAACAAGCAGGAGCCATGAGGAGGCTGAAGACCGCCATTTTGCTTCCATACCTACAGCAGACTTCTCGGGGCAATGTTGTTTCCGTACCTACAGCAGACTTCTCGGGGCAATGTTGCTTCCGTACCTACAGCAGACTTCTCGGGGCAATGTTGTTTCCGTACCTACAGGGGACTTGTCCGGTGCAGGTTCTGAGGCTCCCGTTGTGGTTTGGAGGCTCCTGTTGGTTTTACAGGTCCCTGGGTAGAACAAACGGTTTGCACTCGGCTACTAACCTAAAGGTTGACCATTCAAACCCACCCAGTGGCTCTGCAGAAGAAAGACCTAGCGATCTGCTTCCATAAAGATTACAGCCAAGAAAATCCTACGGGGCAGTTCTACTTTGTCGTATGGGGTCGTCATGAGTCAGAATCCACCCGAGGGCACCCAACGACAGAGATGACTAATGAGGAGTCCCTGGGTTGTGCAAATGGTTAACATGCTCAGTTGCTAACCGAAAGGTCGGTTGGAACCCACTCAGTGGCACCACAGAAGAAAGGCCTGGCAATCTGCTGCTGTAAAGATGACAGCCAAGAAAACCCCATGGTGCACAGTTCTACCGTGTAACACATGGGGTTGCCATGAGTCAGAATTGGCTCAGCTGCCACAGGTTTCTTGGGTTCTCAGGGGCCTCTGACTTCCATGCCAATCTCAGCCCATTTATTTAGGAGGTTCCTTGCCCCCCAGAAGAGTGAGGAAGAGGCGAGCCTGACTCTAGCACTTCAAAGTGTTGGGAGAACCACGGATGCATTTGTGAGAAGGCCACGCACTTGGGTTTTGAGTTTGAAAAGCTCCTTTCACGTCCTCTTTCGACAGAGACCCGATTCTCCACGCCCCCGCCTTGCTGTGGAGGCTGGGTCATCGTGAGAACATAGAATAAACGAAAAAGAAATCAGCCCTTAGAAATGACAACTTTTTCTGCCATGTGCTTTTATCTCTTGATGTAAAGGGAAGTTAATGATGGAATTTGGTTCCCGGCTTCAATAGGAACCACATGTGGGGAAGCAGTGAAGGCGGAGGTGATGGAGCTGCCCAAGAGAGGCGCCCACTGCAGCTGGGGAGGCAGGGGGCAGAGGGGGGCTGCGGCCTCTTCACTCACGGGGGCTGAACCTGTTGGTGGATAGGCATCTCTGAGCTTCCTTCCAAGCTTTGAGTCCCCCCCCCGCCCCTGGAGGGACACCCTACAAAAAGCTGCCTCTTAGAATTTGAAGGAGGTTTTACTTCATGATTCTTGGCTGCTGGGTTGAGTTTGAGATTTGTCTTTCTTCCAGATTCATACCCAGAGCTGGTTCTACTGAGGGAGTTTGTGTCTCTCAGGGACAGAGGAAAGTGGTGTGTGGCAGGTGTACGATAAAGAGGAGTGTTGGCGGCACAGTGGTGAAGCGCTAGGCTGCTAACTGAGAGGTCAGTGGTTCGAACCCACCAGCAGCTCTGTAGGAGAAAGACCTGGCCATCTGCTCCTGTAAAGATGACGGCATTGGAAGCTTTGTGGGGGAAGTTCTACTTTGTTATGTGGGGTCAGACAACTTGATGGCAAGAAGTTTGTTTTTTTTTTTTTTTTAATTTAGGATAACGGGACATTGGTGGTTCAGTGGTAGAACTCTCGCCTCCCATGCGGTAGATCCGGGTTCGATTCCCAGCCAATGCCTCGTGTGCAGCCACCACCCATCTGTCAGTGGAGGCTTGTGTGTTGCTGTGATGCTGAGCAGGTTTCAGCGGAGCTTCCAGACTAAGACAGACTAGGAAGAAAGGCCTGGTGATCTGCTTCTGAAAGTCAGCCAGTCGAAACCCTATGGATCACAATGGTCTGATCCACAACCAATCACGGGGATGGCGCAGGACTGGGCAGCGTTTCATTCCACTGGGCCTGGGGTGGCCATAAGTTGGGGGCGGACTTCAGGGCAGCTAACGGCAACCAGGATAAGTGGGCGAGGGAGCGGGGGTCCTTGAAGAAAGAGCCTCCACCACAGCCTGGTTACCTGTGGGCAGCCCCAGAGTGGGGCCTTGAGGCTCTGGCACCTCCATTCCCGCCTCAGAAAGCTCTGTCCTTTTGGGTCAACGAAGGCAGCTTTGGCGTTTGTGGCCCCCTCTCGGGTACTTGGGCTTGGTGACCTGAGTTAGAATTAACGGGGCAGTTCTTTTACGGTCAATTATACCGCTTTGTTCAGCAAATCCACCCACGTTATTTAAAGTTGTTTAAGAGATTCTTTCCCTTAGAAGCAGCGAGGCACGTTTTGCCCATTTGTAACTAATCCCTTTCAAGAAAGACTAAGTCTAGTTCAAGGCGTTCTCTGCATGCTTGAATGTGAAAAATAAGTTTCCAAGCCCTGAATTTCTTACTGATTTTTCCACGGATCGCCTTGCGGACTTTTCCTTGGAGCAGGACACACATACAAAAGAAATAGTTTGACTTGCATATAGACACCTACCTGCAGGAAGATTGGGGTCAGGAGCTTTTAGATAACTGTTTCTTAATGACCAGGTCTCCAATTCCTGAATTAAATACGAGAACACATTTGCCTTGCCTCGGAAAGTGCACACGCGTTTCCTGTCTCCCGGCGTCTGAGGCTTCTGCGGGTGGCGCCTGGAGTTCGTGTTTAGAAAAAGAAAACACAAGGATTGAGAGAAAAACGCAGGGACAGCAAAACACGAGGCGGCAGGTGAAGGCGTTACATATCCACAAAGAAGATAAGATTGTTTTAAAGTTCACAACTGTATCCATCCATATTCAAAGAATAAGAAAGAGCGCCAAGAAAAACAATGCTGCTCGTCTCTGTAGCTAAAGTCCTGCCATTGCTTTCTGCTCCTACCGATTCTTCAAAAATGACTTACTTTCGTTTATTTAAGCTTTGAGGGTTTTGGAATAAACACACACACACACATACACACACACACACACAAAGTGTATATTACCAAATCCTCTTAGCTTGCAGAGAATTTTGTTTTGCTTTTATTTCTTAAGTTGCTGGAAATCATGAGGCTTCTCCTTTCCATAAGGGAAGCCACAGAAGAAAGGCCTGGCAATCTGCTTCAGTAAAGATTGTTGTTGTTGGGTGCCATTGAGTTGATTCCGACTCCTAGTGACCCCATATGACAGAGTAGAAGTGCCCCATAGGGTTTCCTAGGCTGCAATCTGTACGGGAGCAGATCGCCAGGTCTTTCTCCTGCGGAACTGCTGGTGGGTTCAAACCACCGACCTTTCAGTTAGCAGCAGAGCAGACAAACATTGTGCCTCCAAGGCTCCCAGTAAAGATTGCAGCTGAGAAAATCGTATGGAGCACTGTTCTACCGTGTAACACGTGGGGTCGACTCCATGGCAATGAGTTTGGTTTTGGTTTTTCCCTTTGATACTCCTGCCTATGTCATTTACCCTAAAATCATGGAGAAATTCGTTAAAATTCTAAAATGTTCTCACTTCATCTGCTCCAATGAGCGTTTGGGGATAAAGTCCATGGTTCTTTTGGTAGAGAAACTAGTTGCCGTTGAGTTGACTCCAACTCATGGCAGCCTTACATGCACCGGAAAATGGCTTTCAATGGCTGATTTTTCAGAAGTAGATTACCAGGCCTTTCTTCTGAGCTGCCTCTGCGTGGACTCGAACTTCAAACCTTTCAGTTAGCAGCCAAGCTCCTGCACTGTTTGCACCAGCCAGGAGCTCCAAACCAGTTGCCATTGAGCCCACCCTGTCTCACGGCGCCCCCGTGTGTGTCAGAGTAGGACTGCGCTCCACAGGGTTTTCAGTGGCCGATTTTTCAGAAGTAGATCTCCAGGAATTTCTTCATCTGGGATGAAATAGGTACAATATTTACATGTTGCAAGTCCATTCCTTGACAATTCATCTCAGGAGTTTTCTTATTTAAAGTTATCTTGTGCCAGAGAATCTGAAGGAACCAGGTTGAGTGCTCCAACTGAATTCTTACTATAAGACAAATAGATCCCAAACCAATCTGTCCACTGTTAAATAGCCATAAAATTGCACCACAGAAAGATATATTGAGAACAGTGCCCTGGATTCTTAAGTCAAACATCAGAAAGCAATTCAAATAGAAAGAAGTATGAATTTCTGCACTAAATGGATCCATTAAAATAGCCAGTGAGCTTTCTAACTAGTAGGCGGGACTGCTCTGAGTTACATTTAGGTGAAGGAATACTTGTATCTCTGAGATAGATTTGCTCATTGAGCTGTTTAAATGGGGCCTTCAGACACTGGCCAGGTCGGCTGTCTGCTTCTGCTTTTGCTCTGTGTTCTCAGGATTACGTCTCACCATTGGGAGCAGGACAAGCCTGGGTGGTGCAAACAGTGAATGCACTTAGCTGCTATAACCGAAAGGTTGGAGGTTCAAGTCCACCCAGAGGCACCTTGGAAGAAAGGCCTGGCGATCTGCTTCTAAAAAATCAGCCACTGAAAACCCTGCACAGCACAGTTCTACTCTGACTCACATGGGAGCACAGTGAGTTGGAGTCAGCTGGACCACAACTGGTTAATAAGAACAACTCGTGGAATTTGTTCCAGATAGAGGGTCTCTTGGGGAGGTAGAGGCCCCAGGGCCAGCTTCCTCTTTGCATGTCTTTAACCTGCGCTGGGCCCACGGAGTCCCTGGATGGTGGACGCGGTTAATGTGTTCGGCTGCTAAAGAAAAGGTTGGGGGTTCAAGTCCACCCAGAGGCACCTAAAAAGAAAGGCCTGGCAACCTACTTCTGAAAAATCAGCCATTGAAAGCCCTGCAGAGCACAGTTCTACTCTGACCCACATGGGGTCACCATGAGTCGGGGTCAACTCGACTTTGACTGCAACTGGTTTGGACTTTGTGGTGATGAAACAGCCCACATCCTACAAGAAGAGGTCAGTCACATGGAGCGTTGGTGCAAGATCCAATTCTTTCAGGAAGGGGTCGATTTGTCGAAACAACTGAATTGAAAGGATAGGCTATGCCTTCTAATTGCTAAGTATTTACTGCATAAGCACTGTCTGCAAGCTCTGTGCTATGGTGGGACAATCCAAGATGCATATGGCGCCCTCATCCCCCAATGAGCTGCCATCCTCTTGGATAGAGAAAAAACTCAGCCGTGAAAAAGGTTTAAAAATTGTTGGAAAAATGTATAATACCACGCACACACACACACACACACACACACACACGCACACACAGAGTAGAAAAATCTAACCCATTCAAATTATGGTACGCATTCAGCAAGGTAAATGGAATATGGACTGGTGTTTTAGTTGATTTATTTGACCTTTAAGTTGGAAGACAGAAATGAGTCTGGTTCCTTCGTTTGGACGACCGTATATTGACCAGACCAGCTAGTTTGGAATTTCATGCTTATCCAGGTGGTCTAATTAGCAGGCATCAAAGCAGCTTTCTCAGAGCCCAAAACCACGAAGGAGGAGAGTCCATGTGTACACGAAACCGTTTCAACCAAATGAGGTTAGAAAAAGTCCACCTAACACATTTAATGCGGTAGCTGATTAATATTCTTTATAACAATTAGGTGTGATGCTGGTGATGCTCAGTCTTCCACAGAAAGGACTTCCATGCACCTACGTGACCTTCTGGTTTTTCTCTTCTCCCTTTGTTAATTTTATAGTTGGATTTTGTGTGTGTGTGTGTGTGTGTGTGTTTGTGTGTCTGATGTGTGTGTGGTGTGTCTGTGGTGGTATGTGTGGTGTACGTGTGGTATGTTTATGTGTGTGTGTGTGGTGTGGTGTAGTGTGTACGTGTGTGTGATGTGTGTGGTGTAGTTTACTATGTATATATGTCTGTGTGATGTGTTTGTGTGTGTGATGTGTGTGATGTGTATGTGTGTGAATGGTATATGTGATTGTGTGTGTGATGTGTGTGATGTGTGAGTGGTATGTGTGATTGTGTGATATATGTGCTCTGTGTGTGTGGTATGTGTGAGTGCATGTCTGATGTATGTGATGTGTGTGTGTGTGGTATGTGCTGTGAGTGTGTGCTCTCTGTGTGTAATGTGTGTGGTGTGTGTCTGTTTGTGTGATGTGGTGTGTATTTGTGTGGGGGGTGGGATGTGGTGTGTCTATGGTGTGAGTGTGTGTCTGATGTATGTGGGGTGTGTGTGGTGTGTGGTGTGCTGTGTGTGTGCTATATGTGTGTGTGTAACGTGTGTGTGGTGTGTGATGTAGTATGTATCGGTGTGTGGGGTGTGATGTGGTGTGAGTGTGTGTCTGATGTATGTGGTGTGTGTGTGGTGTGCTGTGTGTGGTATGTGTGCGTGTGGTGTGTGTGTGTG
>NW_004444070.1:7331705-7343397 GCF_000243295.1 Trichechus manatus latirostris | reverse complement strand
TGTGTGTGTGGTGTGAGTGTGTGTCTGATGTATGTGGTGTGTGTGTGGTGTGCTATGTGTGTGGTATGTGTGCGTGTGTAATGTGATGTGTATCTGTGTGTGGGGTGTGGTGTGGTGTGGTGTGGTGTGTGTGTGTGAGTGTGCGTGTGTCTTTGGCTCAAACATTCACAGTTTTCTCAACTCCACGCACTGTTCACCGTCACCTCTCATTCCCTTCTCCATGATATTCCAGTCCACTGTTGTAGCTACTGCGCCAGTCTCTCTCCCCGAGGGTCTCCCTCAACCTCACTGACCCTCTACTTCACCAGAAGTGACGTCTTCCTCCAGTGATTGATCCCTCCTAATCATGTGTCCAAAGCAAGTGAGTCAGACAATTGTCTCTTGTCATCCACAGGGTTTTCATTGGTTCATTTTTGGAAGTAGATCTCCAGGACTTTCTTCCTAGTCTGTGTTAGTCTGGAAGCTCCACTGAAACCTGTCCACCATGGGGGACCCTGCTGGTATTCAAAATACTGGTGGCATAGCTTCCAGCATCATAGCAACACACCACGGTATGATAGATTGACAGACAGGTGACAGGACATTCTTATTATAGACATTTACAGACAAGGATGAGTCTGAGTTGAGAGTTACGACTTCTAGTCTCACACCTAAAATGCTAACTTCTGCTTAATAAACATTTTGGGAAAAGCGACAGAAGGCAGAGTCAAGTTCAAAATATATATTTCCTTGGAGGACTCTTTTCACAACGCAAAGTTAAAATTCTTTCAGGGGCACAACGAGTTTGGGTCCTCTTGTACCCATTTTACTTTGCTTTTTGTGTCTGGGGCTGCTAAATGCTGGTATTCTGAATGGATGTCTACCGGGAAGAGGGCACGGATAGGGATGTTTGCTTTCAATGCCCAGGCAGCTACATCCTGGGAGGGACTTTGCCGACCCCCTGACTTTCCAGTCCACTCCAGTTACAGTCCAGTCGACTCTGACTCATGGTAACTCTAAGTGTGTCAGAGTAGAACTGTGCTTTTCAAGGTTTTCAATAGCTGGTGTTTCGGAAGTAGATTGCCAGGCCTTTCTTCTGAGGTGCCTCTGGGTGGACTCGAACCTCCAACCTTTCGGTGAGCCTCTGACTGCGTTAACCGTTTGTACCACCCAGGGACTCCTCCATGTTCCACATTGGTTAAGGATTTCAAGATGGCGGCCAACCCGAAACCATTACTGTTGAGTCGACCTCAACTCACAGTGCCCTCATGTGTGTCAGAGCAGAAGTTTGCTCCATAGGGTTTTCAATGGCTGACTTTTGGGAAGTAGATCACCAGGACTTTCTTCCTAGGCACCTCTGGGTGGACTCAAAACTCTAACCTTTGAGTTAGCAGCCTAGCGCTGAACTGTTTGCCCCACCCAGGGAGTCCCCCCTGACCTTACGATCCTCGTTGTTAAATCACCCAACTCTGCCACCTGACACAGTGTTGTGTCTCTCTGGGCGGAAGTTCCAGCTGCATCTGTCTGGAACCTTCGCTGCCATTGCTCTTGTTTTCTAGCGTATCCTGTTTCCGGGTGTGAACTGACAAACTTGCAAGGCGTTTTCTGGATGATTTTAGCCTGTTTTGGAGAACTCAGCGCTAATATGTGCTGATGGCTTAATTCGTCATACTCCCAGGCAGAAAGGCCTGCACGGTCTTTAGACTTTTTTAAATTTTTATTTTCGTATTGCGAGGTACTTCATACACCTTAAAATTCGTTCTCTTAAAGTGTACAGTTCGTTGGTTTTTAGGATGTTCACAATGCTGTGCAGCTAAGGCCACTACCTAATTTCAGGACATTTTTATCACCACAGAAAGAAACCTCACACCCGTTAGCAGTCGCTGGCCAAGCCCGTCTCCCCCGCTCCCCCCGGCATCTCCTCTAACCCCAGGAAACCACTAATCTACTTTCTGTCTCAATGGATTTGGCTGTTCTAGACATTTCATATAAATGGAATCATACAAGTCCTTTTGTGTCTGGATACTTTTTCACTCAGAATCATGTTTTCCAGGTTCATCCAAGTTGTTGCATATATCAGCCTTCACTCCTTTTTAGGGCTGGATAATGTTCATTGTGTCGATGGACAGCATTTTGTTTGTCTATTCATCTGTTGATGGATATTTGTCTTATTTACACTCTTTCACTATCATGAGCAATGCCGCTGCCTACATTCATGTACACGCTCTTGTGTGGACGTATGTTTTCAATTTTATTGAATATATATGCCTAGGGCTGAAATTGCTGGGTCGTATGATGATTCTGTATTTAATGCTTCGAGGGACTTCCAGGCTGTTTTCCAAAGTGGCTTGCAATATTTTACATTCCCACCAGCAATGCATGAAGGTTCCAATTCTCCACATCCTCAACAACTCCTGTCTGTCTTTTTGATGCTAGCTATTGGAAGGAGTATGAAGTGGTATCTCATTGTGGTTTTGATTTGCATTTCCCCAAGGACTAATGATTTTGAGAATCTTTTCACATGCTTATTGGCCATTTGTAGATCTTCTTTGGAGAATTGTCTTGTCAAATCCTTTGCTCATTTTTAAATTGGGTTGTTTGACTTTTTATGTTGAATTATAACATTTCTTTATATATTCTGGATATTAGACCTTTATCAGCTATAGGATTTACAGATATTGTCTCCCATTCTGTTAGCTGTTTTTTCGCCTTCTTGATAGTGTTCTTTGATGCACAGTAATTTTAAATTTTGACAAAGTCCAATTCGTCTATTTTTTTCTTTGGTTGATTGTGCTTTTGGTGTCATAGCTAAGAAACTATTGCCTAATCTAAGGTTATGAAGAAGTAGACCTATGTTTTCTTCTAAAAGTTTTATAGTTTCAACTCTTATATTTACAGTATTGATGCATTTTGAGTTAATTTTTGTATATGGTGTGAGGTGGGGGTTCAGCTTCATTTGTTTTGCATGTGGAGATCCAGCTGTCAGAGCACCATTTATTGAAAAGACTATTCTTTGTCCCACTGAATTGTCTTGACACCTTTATTGAAAATCAATTGACTGTAAATGTATAGGTTTGTTTCTAGAGTCTCAAGTCTATTCCGTTGTTGTCTATGCCTACCCTTAAACCACACAGTCTTGGTTACTGTAGCTTTGTAATAAGTTTTGAAATCAGGAAGTGTGAGTTCTTTTTCATGGTTATTTGGCTATTCTGTATCACTGGCATTTACATATGAGTTTCAGAATCAGCTTGCCAGTTTCTGCAAAAAAACAAAAAAGAAAGAAAAAGCATCTGGGATTTTGATAGGGATTGAATTGCATCTGTTTATCCGTTTCAGGAATATTGCCATCTTAACACTGTTAATTTTCCATGAACATGGGATGTCATTCCATTTATTTAGGTCTCCTTTAATTTCGTTTGGTCGTGTTTTGTAGTTTTTCCTGTTCAAGTCTTGCACTTCTTTTGTTAAATTTATTCCAAAGTATTTTATTCATTTTGTAAATGGAATTATTATTTTTTAAAATTTCATCTCAGACTGCTCGTTGCTAGTGTATAGATAAACCAGTGAAACTATCTAGTCTTATGTTTTTCTTTGTGGGAAGAGTTTTGACTGCTAATTCAACCTGTTCATTTGTTATAGGTTTATTCAGATTTTCCATTTCCTCTTGAGTCAGTTTTACTCATGTGTGTCTTTCTAGAAAATTGTCTGTTTTACATAGATTGTCTAAGTTGTTAGCATACAGTTGTTCCTAGTATTCCCTTATAATCCTTTTTAGTCCTCTTTTTTGTTTTTTATTTCAGCAATTTGAGTCTTCTCTCTTTTTTAATTTTATGGTCACTTTAACTAAAGATCTGTTGATTTTTCATATAATCAACTTTTGGTTTCATTGACTTTCTCTTCTTTATTTCATTTATTTCTGGTCTATTCTTTATCATTTCCTCTTTTTCAGCTTGCTTTGGGTTTAGTTAGCTCTTCTTTTTCTCATTTTTTAGGCTGGAAGTTTAGTGTCATGGATTGAATGGTGTCCCCCAAAAATATGTGTCAACTTGGCTAGGCCATGATTCCCAGTATTGTGTGGTTGCCTACCATTTTGGCATCTGATGTGATTTTCCAATGTGTTGTAACTCCTACCTCTACGATGTTAATGAAGCAGGATTAGAGGCAGTTATGTTAATGAGGCAGGATTCAATCTACAAGATTAGGCTGTGTCTTAAGTCAATCTCTGTTGAGATACAAAAGAGAGAAGAGCAGAGAGACAGGGGGACCTCATACCACCAAGAAAGTAGTACCAGGAGCAGAGTGCATCCTTTGGACCCAGGGTCCCTGTGTGGAAAAGAGGAAGACTGATGACAAGGACCTTCCTGCAGAGCTGACAGAGAGAGAAAGACTTACCCTGAAGCTGGTACCCTGAATTCGGACTTACAGCCTCCTAGACTGTGAGACAGTAAATTTCTCTTTGTTAAAGTCAGCTACTTGTGGTATTTATGTTATAGCAACACTAGATAACTAAGATAGTTAGGTTATTCAAAATTGCTCTTCTTTTTTTAACCCAGATGTTTACAGCTATAAATTGCCCTCTAAGCACTGCTTTCTCTGCATCCCTTAAGTTTCAATATGTTGCATTTCAGGTTTTACTCACCTCAAAATATTTTTTAATTTCCCTTGTGATTTCTTCTTTGACCCATTGGTTATTTAGTGATGTGTTGTTTAATGTCCATGTATTTGTGGATATCCCAAATTTCCTTCTTTATTGATTTCTAATTCTATTTCATTGTTGTTGGAGAACATACCTTGTGTGATTGCAATTCTTTTAAATTTGAGATTTGTTTTAGGGACTAACATACGGTCTTTCAGCTTTTTTGGTTAGCCTATTGTTAGCTCCAACTGTTATCCACCATCCCAGACAGCCAAAGTATTCCACAATTGTCTCTGATGGTTTTCAGCAAACACCCCTGGTAGAAAGGGTGTCTGCACTAGGTGAGTTCTGAATCAGATCAAATAAAGACAGCCTTGTGAGTGAGTGGGCTCTTCCAAGGAACCACCAGACTAGTCAGATAATTACAATGCTCTGGAAATGGGGCTTTGAAGGAGCTCTAACCTTATCCCCCCACACCCCTCCAGTGGTTACCGGCTCCAGGTTTTCATCCCAATTGCAGGCTGTGGGGTTCCGAGGCTAAAATACCACAATGCTTGCTGTTCTTATAGGAATCCAGCCACTTTTCTTGACTAAGCAAGACCTTTGGTCAACTTCCAGAGATCTGTAAAAGTTGATTCTGGGCATTTAGAAATTTTTTAGTGTTGTAAAAATATGAAGAACACAATATTTGCCAATTTGACATTGTTCAAGTATACAATTCAGTAAAACCAATGACATCAATCACATTGTGCAACCATCACCAACATCCATTGCCAAATTTTCCATCCCCATAAACAAAAACTCAATGTCACCTAAGCAATGATTCCCCCCATCCCCATCCCTCCTGTCCCTGGTAACCACTATTGAACTCTAATCTCTATACCTTTACCTCATTTCTAGGAACTGCATATTAGTGAAGTCATACTATATTTGTCCTTTTGTGATTGACTAATTTCACTCGGCATGATGTTTTCCAGGTTCGTTCATGTCGTAGCATGTATCAGAACTTCATCTCTCTTTTGGCACTGTAATATTGCTTGGAACAAGCACTGGTGGTGCAGTGGTTAAGCACGTGGCTGCTAACCAAAAGGTCAGCAGTTCAAACCCACCAGACGCTCCATGGGAGAAAGATATGACAGTCTGCTTCCTTAAAGATTTCAATCTTGGAAACCCTATGGGGCAGTTCTGTTCTGTTTTACAGGGCTGTTATGAGTTGGAATAGACCCGATGGCAATGGGAATATTGCTTAGTGAAGTAGAAGGTCAGTGAAAAAGAGGAAGACCCTCAACAAGATGGATTGACACAGCGGCTGCAGCAATGGGCTCAAGCATAACAACGATTGTGAGGATGGCGCAGGACCAGGCAGTGTTTCCTTCTGTTGTACATGGGGTCGTTATGAGTCGGGCTCGAAGGCACCTAACAACAACAATACTTTATTGTATGGATATACCACATTTTGCTTGTCCATTCATCTGTTGATGGGCACTTGGGTTCTCTACACCTTTTGGCTACTGAGAACAGTTCTGCCGTGAACAACGATGTACATGGGTCTGTTTGCATCACTGTTTTCAAGCATTTTCCCCTATGTTCTCACGGGTTTTATGAAGGAGAGGATTTTCAGAGGTTCTCAGTCTGCCATTGTCCGTGATGTGCCTGCACAATCCTGAGTCTTCAGATGGGGTGGTGGGAGTGAGGTACAGAATGTGGGGAGAGGGTGGGATCAGGAGGAAGGCACAAATAGCAGTAGACCAGTCATTCCAATTGCATAGTCTCATTTTTGTAATTAAATACGCTATTAAGTCAATGTTAAGAAGAGGATGTTCGTTTTAGGGGAAATGCCATAATGTCTTAATCTTGACAAATTACATTTTTAAAGCCCCTTATTGTTATTATTTATTTTTGGTGAGAAGAAAGACATTATTTGAAAAGATTATTGAGAGGAGGAGTGGGAAGGGGGATTATTGCAACAGGGAGAGTGTTTTGCCCAGAAGATCTGCAAATATCTATCTGTCTACCTGTCTGTCTGTCTGTCTATCTACCTACATACCTATCAATGATCTATCCATCAGCTATCTATTTGTCTATCTGCCTGCTTATCTATCTATGTATATTTATTTGTCTATCTATCTATGCATCTGTTTATCTATCCATCCATCCATCCGTCCGTCCATCCATCCATCTATCCATCCATCCATCCTCCTATCCATCCATGCATCCATCCATCCATCTACCAACTTACCTACCTACTTGTCTGTCTACCTGTCTTTCTGTCTGTCTATCTACCTACATGCTATCAATTATCTATCCATCAGCTATTTGTCTACCTGCCCGCTTATCTATATATCTACTTATCTATCTATATCTATTTGTCTGTCTATCTATCCATCTGTTTATCTATCCATCCATCCATCTGTCCATCCATCCATCCTTCTATCCATCCATCCATCCATCTATCCATCCATCCATCCATCCGTCCATCCATCCATCCGTCCATCCATCCATCCGTCCATCCATCCATCCTTCTATCCATCCATCCATCCATCCATCCATCTATATAATCTATCTACCAACCTACCTACATACTTGTCTGTCTACCTGTCTGTCTGTCTACCTGTCCGTCTGTCTGTCTACCTATCTATCTCTTTAATTGTAGTGGAAATACACACACCAAAACTTTCTCCAGCACAAAGATTTCCAGGCTTACAACTCAGTGACATTGGTCACATTTTTCATGTTGTGCCACCATCATCTCTATCCTTTTCCAAACATATCCCACCGCCATGAACATAAACTCCATGCTCCCCAAGCAAAAACTCCCCCTCGGTCCTTTCCTCCCATCTCTTAGCCTCTCCTTGTATTTTTGGATGGAGACTATTGTTGCCAGCATGTTGTGAGTGGAGAAACTCAGGGCCAGTGAGGTGACCGGCCTGTCCTGGAGGAAGAGTGAGCATATTGCCCGTGAGATGGACACATGGCTCCTGTCTGACATTCAGTTTAGTACGTGGTTACCTACCTCATTGTTGACCCACAAAACTAGTTGCTGTCGAGTGACTTCTACTCACAGTGACCCCGTGTGTGTCCGAGTGGACGTGTGCTCTACTGGGCTTTCAATGGCTCATTTTTTCAAAAGCAGATCACCAGGCCTTTCTTCTGAGGCACCTCTGGGTGGACTGGAATCTCTAACCTTTCCGTTTGCAGCTGAGTGTTTAACCGTTTGTACCACCCAGGGACTCTATTGGCCCATGGCAGTGGCATTAGCCTGTGGTACATACACCTTATGATCTGATTTAGAAGGTCTCTGTCTTAGTTATCTAGTGATGCTATAACAGAAATACCACAACTGGATAGCTTTAACAAACAGAAATATATTCTCTCACAGTCTAGGAGGCTAGAAGTCTGAAATCGGGGTGCCAACTCCCAGGGAAGGCTTTCTCTTTCAGTCAGCTCTGGGGTAAGGTCCTTGTCATCAATCTTCCCTTGGTCCCAGAGCTTCTTAGCGCCAGGACACCAGGTCCAAAGGATGTGCTCTGCTCCCAGCTCTACTTTCTTGGTAGTATGTGGTCCCTCTCCTCTGCTCGATTCTCTTTTTTATATCTCAGAAGAAATTGACTCAAGATACAACCCAATCTTGTAAATTGAGCCCTGCCTCAGTAACATAACTGCCTCTAGTCCTGCCTCATGAACGTCATAGAGAAAGATGTGGCAGTCTGCTTCTGCAAAGATTACAGCCTTGGAAACCTCATGGGGCAGTTCTCCTCTGTCCTGCAGGGTCACTAGGAGTCAGAACCGACTCTGCAGCAACAGGCTAGACAGGAAGAATCCGTGGTGGTGCAAATGGTTAACACACACCTCCTTCTCGTCTTCTCCCTTGTCTTCTCTTGTTACTATTCTTCCTTTTCCTCCTCCTCCTTCTCTTTCCATATATTTGTTCTCTCCTATGGGTATTTCTTGTACATGAGAACACCACGAGTTTCAAGTCTGCATCGAGTCCTAGGATCCGGGAATGATTCTGAGGCTTAATGAGCCTGAACTCAGCACAGAAGTGGTCTCATGAAGCTGACCCGCACCCTCCTGCACCTGCTGGCCCTGCCCTTTCTGCAGTGTTGGGGTCGGGCAGCTGCTTCTCCTGCAGTCGCCGGGAGGTGTCCTTTCTCCTGGGTCCCCTGAAGTCACCCTTCAGTGCAAGGACCCCTGCTTCCTCCTTCAATTGGAGGCGTCCATCCTCCTCCTGAAGGGAGGCATCTTGCAAGCTGATGCAGAGTGAGAGAGGATTCCCACAGTCCTAACACCAGGAGCTAGCGAGGCCAGCGTGGAGTGCACGCTGTCGGCAGCTGGCGATCGTGCCTGTGTGTGGTCCTTGAGTCACGCCACACTCTGGGTGGCATGACTCAGGGTCTTACTGCATGCTCAGCGCTACCAGAAAGCTGTGTTTGCTCCTACTCAACACATACAAGAGAGAACCCCTACCTCCTTGGAGGAGGTGGTGGTTCAGTGGCAAAATTCTTGCCTTCCATGCAGGAGACCCGGTTTCATTTCCCAGCCAATGCACTTCATGCTCAGCCACCGCCCATCCGTCATTGCAGGCTTGCGTGTTGCTGTGATGCTGAACAGGCTTCAGCAGAGCTTCTAGACTAGGGTGAACTAGGAAGAAACGCCTGGCAATCTACTTCTGGAAACCAGCCAGTGAAAACCCTATGGATGACCACAGTCCGATCTGCAGCCAATCATGGGGATGGCGCAGGACTGAGAAGCGTTTCCTTCTGTTGTGCATGGGGACACCATGAGTCAAGGGCCGACGCCTCGGCAGCTAACAACGACAATACTCCCTTTCCTTCTCTTCTTTCTCCTTGAGACCCCGATGTGAGTGCAGCCTTGTTGCAGAACTAGTGCGAGTGGCAGGTACCCCTGAGATGAGCAAATGAGTTGGCAAAGACACACAGGGCCCTTCAACTGTATTTGTTGAATTTGTATTTAAATCTCACACACTCTCTCACACAAACATTTTGTAAGATTTAAGTGTTTCAAAGAAAAATCCAAAAGGAAAGGCAAGGGGCCGCAGATTCAGTTATCAGGGATTTCCAGGCTAAAGTGTGGATTAAAGGCACCGTAAGAGGGATGTTTAGGGCTCGGTGCACCACGTCAGTATTTCTGAGGTTCATTTGAAATGGGCACCTTTACTGAATCTGCACACACTTCTCGACAGACACTCCAGGGCATGTGAGAGGGGCAGGATTAATTTTCTGAGTCATGTGTAGAAAACAAAGCAAAAAACAGTCATTCCAACACATTCTTATGCCCAGTGATTAGGAAACCATGGGCAAGGGTGAGGGAATGACTGAGCTGCCTTGAAGACAGGCGTGCGGGTGACACTGAGGAGGTGGGAGACAGAGAGAGAGAATAGAGGGAGGGAAGGAGAGGGAGAGGAAGTAAGGAAGAGGGAAGGAGCGGGAGAGAGAGGGACAGAAATAGAGAAAGACAGAAAGACAAAATGAGAGAGAAATAGAATGTGTGTGTGTGTGTGTGTGAGACAGAGGGACAGAATGAGAGAGAAATAGAGAGAGACAGAGATAGAGAAATAGAGTTCATGTGAGACAGAGACAGAGAGACAGAATGAGAAATAGAGACAGAAATATGTATAGAAAAATAGAGCATGTGTATGACAGAGGGACAGAATTAAAGAGAAATAGAGACAGAAATATGTATAGAAAAATAGAGCATGTGTATGACAGAGGGACAGAATTAAAGAGAAATAGAGACAGAAATATGTATAGAAAAATAGAGCATGTGTATGACAGAGGGACAGAATTAAAGAGAAATAGAGACAGAAATATGTATAGAAAAATAGAGCATGTGTATGACAGAGGGACAGAATTAAAGAGAAATAGAGACAGAAATACAGAGAGAGAAACAGATAGTGTGTGTGTATGTGTTTGTAGAGTGTGTGTTTGTGTGTGTGTATGTGTGTGAGACAGACAGAATGAGAGAGAAATGGAGGAACAGAAATATAGAGAGAGAAATAGAAAGCGTGTGTGTATATGTGGGGTGTGTGTGTGTGGGGGTGTGTGTGTATGTGTGTGGTGTGTGTGTATGTGTGTTTGTGTATGTGTGTGTATGTGTGTGTGTGCTGTATGTGAGACAGAGACATAGAGTAACAGCAATGATGGAAACACAATCGCCCTGAATCTCACCTTCTGGTGAACCATCTGTTACAATTTTCCACGTTTTTTCCTGGCTTTGAACACAATTCCCACATAGTTATAATACTACTTCAGGCACTGCTGTACTTTTCTTCTCCCATAGAACATATATGCACGAGGTAAGGCATGTTAGTTTATCTTCACACACATGACTGCCACGTTAACACGACGACTCGTGCTTTCCAACAAAAACATGTGTTCTTTAACGAGGAAAGTCTACCGGGCAACACATGCATAAGTAAGTACGTAAATGGAAGATGTCTAATGAGGGTGCGGGGCAGTCTGGTATGGGCCTTCCCGCCCAGGCTGCCACTGCTGAGCCATCAGGGCATCTCACGACGGAGTCTGGAATGGCCACAGGAAGGATTGGGGTTTTTCCTCTCCTGATGGACACCTTCCGGGCAACTGCAAATTTATGATGCCATGTAGTGGGGGCAGTCACAAGCAGCTGGAACTGTTGGTTTTCTCTGCATGGAAGAGCATTTATTGTCTTTTGCCTCTTCATGTCAGTGACTTGGTCAGATTCTGGAAGGCATGGTTCGCTCTCCCACGGGGTTTACAATGGGATGACGTGCCACGGGTCTTTTAATAGCAGCCATGGGTATATCTTATTCATGCTTAGATGTGGCCAATATTTTTTTTTTTTTACTGTTGTTGAAACTATACACAGCAGAACATACACCAATTCAACAGTTTCTACATGTACATTTCAGTGACATTGATTATATTCTTCAAGTTATGCAACCATTCTCACCCTCCTTTTGTTTTCTTTTTTTATTGTACTTCAGATGAAGGTTTACAGAACAAACTAGCTTCTCATTAAATAGTACACATATTGTTTTGTGACACTGGTTAACAACCCCACAACACATAAATACTC
>NW_004444070.1:7327825-7331605 GCF_000243295.1 Trichechus manatus latirostris | reverse complement strand
TGGTCCCTCTACCCTAGTTGCTGGAGAGCTTGCCATCAACTTTTCTGGTTCCCTTGCAGGTAGGGTGGCCATGTCACCCAGCTCTGGTCAATGAGACGTAAGGAAAGTCAGTGACTGGGGCTTTTGGCAAAGCTTCTCATAAGAGCAGACGAGGCTGGGTTTCCCCACCTGCCTTTTCCTTTGCTGGCAATGTTGCTGTGAGCTGGAGGTGTAGTAACTGTAGGCAAATTTGAAGAAACTCATGCTGAAGGCTCGAGTGTCATGGAGTGCAGAGCAAGAAGATGGAAGGAGCCCGGTTGGCATCTGCAATGGTTAAGATTGTGTGTCAGCTTGGCTGGGTCATGATTCTCAGTGTTTACATGTGATCACTCCCATGATGGGATCTGCTGTGAGTAGCTAATCAGCTGAAAGGGAGTTTCCTTTGTGGGGGTTGGCCTGCATCCAAATATAAGCAGACATTCTGGCTTTTTGCTCACTCTGGGTCTTGCAACTGCCTCCTGTTCGTCTGACCTCCAGTTCTTGGTACTTGAGCTGTCAGCTTGTCTGTCAATCTTGGGATTCGTCAACCTTCGCAGCCTGTGAGCAGGAGCTTTGCTCTCCAACCTGCTGATCTTGGGTTTGCCAGGCCCTGAAGCTATGTAAATCAAGAGAAGCCTCTATCTTGATCCATGGACTTGGAATGTTCCAGCCTTTACAATCAAGTGGGCCATTTCCTTGATATAAATCTCATACACTTTACTGGTTTTGCTTCTCTAAAGAACCCAGCCTAAGAGAGCATCCAGTGGCAGGTACGATAGCCCTGGGCCTCCTGCCTCCATACCTGTGGATGTGAGAGAGACCAACCCCTGACTTGATCAACCCCTGGAGTTGGGTTCTCTTTTATTTGCAAATGAACACATTCCAAACTGATACTAGGTGGGGGTATTTGCACACAAACAAACCATTGCAACATCAGGGGACCCTTCTGCAGGGGAGGGTATCAAATTATGGATGTGTGTGTAGCCCTGGTGGCACAGCGGTTAAGAGCTCAGCTGCTAACCAAAAGGTCGGCAGTTCGAATCCACCAGCTGCTGCTTGGACACCCTATGGGGCAGTTCTATTCCATCCTATACTGTCGCTATGGGTCAGAATTGACTCCATGGCAACAGGCTTGGTTTTTTTTTGTTTTTTTTTGGTGATGATGGGGAGGGGAGAGGAGGAGGGAGGGAAGCAGCAGTGGCAGGGAAGGTGTCCTAGGGGTCTCTAGAGAAACAGAATCAATAATATCTATTTCTACATATCTATACCCATATAACTATATCTGTACCTATATACCTATATGAGGAACCCTGGTGGTGCAATGGTTAAACACTCGGCTACTAACTGAAAGGTTGGTGATTCCAACTCACCCAGTGACTCCATGGAAGAAAGACCTTGCAATCTGCTCCCGTAAAGATTACAGCCTAGGAAGCCCTATGGTGCAGTTCTACTCTGTCACACAGGGTAGCTATGAGTCAGAGTCAACTCAACAGCACCCCGCAAAAACAACATATACCTGTATACCAAATCCATTGCCGTCGAGTCAATTCTGACTCATAGTGACCCTATAGGACAGAGTAGAACTTCCCCACAGGTTTCCTCTGGGCTTGGTTTGGTTTTTAATCTTTACTGAAGCAGACTGCCACATCTTTCTCTTGCGGAGCGCCTGGTGGGTTCAAACCACTGACCTTTTGTTTAACAGCCAAGCACTTTAACTGCTACACCACCAGGGCTCCTATATACCTATATTCTATTTCCTATATCCTTGTATCCATATATCTATATCTATACCTATTGTTGGAAACCCTGGCGGCATAGTGGTTAAGAGCTACCACTGCTAACCAAAAGGTCAGTGGTTCAAATCCACCAGCCGCTCCTTGGAAACTTTATGGGGGCAGTTCTACTCTGTCCTATAGGGTCGCTATGAGTCGGAATCAACTTGACGACAATGGTTTTTTTTTTTTTTAAATATATGTACCTATTGTTGTTGTCGTGTGCTGTTGAGTCGATTTTGACTCATAGTGACCCTATAGGACAAAATAAAACTGCCCCATAGGGTTTCTAGGCTGTAATCTTTATGGGAGCAGATCGTCAGGTCTTTTCTCCTGAGGAGCCCCTGATGGGTTCAAACAGCCGACCTTTCAGTTAGCAGCCGAGCATTTTAACAGCTACATCACCAGGGCTCCTATAAACCTATATCTATTTCCTATATACCTGTATCCATATACCTATATCTATTCTTGTTGTGTGCTATCCAATCAATTTTGAGTCATAGCGGCCCTATAGGACAGAATAGAACTGCCCCATAGAGTTTCCTAGGCTGTAATCTTTACAGGAGCAGATGGCCAGGGCTTTTTTCCAGTGGAGCTGCTGGTGGCTTCGAACCACCGACCTTTGGGTTAGCAGTCAAGCGCTTTACCAGTGTGCCAACAGCACTCCTTACCTACAGCTATATCCGTATTCATGTCTATCTCTACATGTATCATCTAGCTATAGAAACTATATCTAAGAAAACAGTGTGGATAGTTAAAATACAGAATTCAAGATGGGTTTCACTGCCCTGTTAGATGCCGTGGGTTTTCACTAATAAATCTTCCCTGGTTATTTATATTCATTTATTCCTATTAGGTCTTAGAAGAATCCATGTTACAATTGCCTCAGTATTTGGTGGAATCATGAAAAGGTGGACTCTCCTCTCCCCGGTAGAAAGAACTAACACAATAACATGTAATTACTAACACAAACGAACTGTTCTCCTGTGGTCTGCATGAAATTAATACCGTCCTGCCCAATATCTGGCCACTCCCTACTTTGCATCCTCTCTCCGCATGCTGTCGGCTCCACCGCTGAGGCCGCAGATCAAAGGATGCAGAGAGAATTATCAAGACCACATGCTGATTCCCTCTAGTTTGCATGGACGTGGACTTAGGGAAGATCCAGGGACGGCCTGGCCTGTCTCATAGCAGGCTTATGTGTCTCTCAGGAAGGAATGAAGATACAGGACCGATGTCCAGAGCATATTTAATAAGTGCTTCGGAGGCTACACTTTCCTTTAAGCGTGTGCTGTCTGTGTGTTGGGGTTCAACGGTGAACGTGCTGAGCTGCTAACTGAAAGGCTGGAGGTTTGAGTCCACCCAGAGGGGCCATGGAAGAAAATCCTGGTGATCTACTTCTGGAAAACCAACCTCTGAAAACCCTGCAGAGCACAGCTCTACTCTGATACACATGGGGCCGCTGAGTCGGAGTCGATTTGTCAGCAACTAGCTGGTTGGTGGTTCTCTGTGTTTCGGACAGGACTTCGCAGACCCTGGTGCTGGGCCCACCTCCTTGCTGTGAAGGTTACCCTGCTCTGGTGGTCTCAGCATCCACAATCGATGAAGCCGCTTCGTCAAGAATGTGGCAGATGAGTGTCAACAATTCTGTGGTTCTTCAGCATAGTCTCCAAAGACCTCTGCTCATCCAGCTTGTCCTGCTCCCAACTCAGCTTCCACTAATTTATGCCATCTCCAGAGATGGCCAAATTTATGCATTTGCTGTTTTCTTTTCCCTTTCCTTCCGTCCTTCCTTCCATCCTTCCTTCCTTCCTGCCTTCCTGCCTGCCTGCCTGCCTGCCATCCTTCCTTCCTGCCTGCCATTCTTCCTTCCTTCTTGCCTTCCTGCCTTCCTCTGCCTGCCTGCCATCCTTCCTTCCTGCCTGCATGCCATCCTTCCTTCCTGCCTGCATGCCATCCTTCCTTCCTGCCTGCTTGACATACTTCCTAC
>NW_004444070.1:7320683-7327537 GCF_000243295.1 Trichechus manatus latirostris | reverse complement strand
TTCCTTCCTGCAAGCTTACCATCCTTCCTTCCTTCCTGCCTGCCTGCCTGCCATCCTTCCTTCCTGCCTGCATGCCATCCTTCCTTCCTGCCTGCTTGCCATTCTTCCTTCCTTCTTGCCTTCCTGCCTTCCTCTGCCTGCCTGCCATCCTTCCTTCCTGCTTGCTTGCCATCCTTCCTTCCTGCAAACTTACCATCCTTCCTTCCTTTCTGCCTGCCTGCCTGCCATCCTTCCTTCCTTCCTTCCTGCCTGCCTGCCTGCTTGCCATCCTTCCTTCCTGCCTGCCATTCTTCCTTCCTTCTTGCCTTCCTGCCTTCCTCTGCCTGCCTGCCATCCTTCCTTCCTGCCTGCCTGCCATCCTTCCTTCCTTCCTGCCTGCCATCCTTCCTGCCTGCCTGCCCGCTATCCTTCCTCCCTTCCTGCCTGTCTGCCTGCCTACCTGTCTTTCTTCTATTCTGTTTTCTGTCTTGTTTGCGCCTTCCTTCCTTTTCTTTAACTGTTTACTAAAAACACTTTTTTGGGAATCATTTAAAAATTTTATGCTTTTTATTTTGCGATAACAGTAGATACTCTTTCAGTTGTAACAAACAATACAGAGACATCCCATACACCCTTCACCCAGCTTCCCGCAGTAGTAACATCTTACAAAAGTATACAGTGTCACAGGTGCTGTATCGGCATTGATACAATTCACAGATCCTATTCAGATTTCCCCAGTTTTACTCGTACTCATGCGTGTGTGTGTTTAGCTTTATGCAATTTTATCACCTGTGAAGGTATGTGAACCCACTACCACACTGAAGATACTAAACGGTCCAGCACCAACCATTAGGATCCCTCCTGTTGCGTTTTTATAACTTCTCTCACCTCCCTCCTTCCCACCTCCTTCCCAGTACCTGGCAGCCAACAATCTGCTCTCCGTTTCTATGCTTGCCATGTGGAGATCACCAAGGAACCAAGGAACCAAGGGACGTTACCCTTTGTCATCGAGTTGATTCCAACTCCTAGCAACCCTATAGGACAGACTAGAACTGCCCCATAGGGTTTCCAAGGAGCAGCTGGTGAATTCATACAGCTGACCTTTTGGTTAACAGCTGAGCTCTTAACCACTATGCTACCAGGGCTCCAAGGAATATTGGGGCTACAGAAACTGAAGGAGACCTTCCCCCAGAGCTGACAGTCTTCCCCTAAAGCCAGTGTCATGAATTCGAACTTCTAGCCTCCTGAACTGTGAGAAAAAAATGTCTGTTCTTTAATTTGCTAGTTGTCAATCTCTGCTGTCGCTTGGGGTTCCTCCATCCCATTGCTGTCTCTTGTCTGCCACCGTGCCACTTTGCTTTCTCTTTGCCAACCTAAGGATAATTGTTATGGACGGAATTGTGTCCCCCAAAAAACAGGTGTTGTAAATCCTAACCCTTATACCTATGGATATAATCCCGTTTGGGAATAGGTTTTCTTCGTTATGCTAATGGGGCAGTATTAGCGTAAAACCAAACCAAACCTGTTGTCGTCGAGTCAATTTCGACTCATAGCGACCCTATAGGACAGAGTAGAACCACCCCATAGGGTTTCCAAGGAGTGGCTGATGGATTCGGACTGCTGGCCTTTTTGCTTAGCATCTGAGCTCTTAACCTCTGCACTACAAAGTCCACTGCCTTCATCAGTCGGTAATGCTTAAAAATGGTTTTTATTGTAATAAAATATATGTCTTCATTATCTAGTGCTGCTCTAACAGAAATACCACAGATGGGTGGCTTTAACAAAGAGAAGTTTGTTTCCTCACAGCAAAGTAGACTTAAAGTCCAAATTCAGGGCGTCAGCTCCAGGGGAAGGCTTTCTGTCTCTGTCAGCCTTCTCATCAATCTTCCCCTGGACTAGGAGCTTCTCTGCGCAGGGACCCCAGATCCAAAGGAGGTGCTCTGCTCCCAGCACTGCTTTCTTGGTGGTATGAGGTCCCCAACTCTCTGCTTGCTTCCCTTTCCTTTTATCTCTTGTAAGATAAAAGGTGGTGCAGGCCACACCCCAGGGAACCTCCCTTTACATTGGATCAGGGATGTGACCTAGGTAAGGGTGTCACAATCCCACACTAATCCTCTTTAACATAAAATTACAATCACAGAATGGAGGGCAGCCACACAATACTGGGAATCCTGGCGTAGCCAAATGGATACACCCATTTTTTGGAGGGGACATAATTCAATCCATGACAATATATAAAACAAAATTTTGCCATTTTAGCCATTTTAAGGGTATACAATTCAGTGACATTAATTACATTCACCAGGTTGTGAAACCATCACCACTAGCCATTTCCAAAAGTTTTCCGTCCCTCCCAAAAGAAACTCAGTCCCCCTTTAGCAGTAACTCCCCATTCTCCTCTCCTCTTAACTCCTGGTAATCACCCATCTGCTCTTCTGTCTATGCGGTTGCCTAGTCTAGATATTTCATGTAAGTGGGATCATACCATACTTGTCATTTTCTGTCTGGCTTGTCTCACTCAACAGGATGGTTTCAAGGTTCATGCACCTTGTAGCGTGTATCAAGACTTCATTTCTCTTGATGGCTGAGTAATATTCCACTGTATGGATGGACCGCGTTGTAATTATCCATCATCTGTTGATGGACACTTGGGGTGTTTCCATATTTCAGCTGTTGTGAACAGTGCTGCAGTGAACACTGGTGCACGAGATCTCTTTGGGTTCCTGTATGTTCTTTTTTAATGACATATTTTGGAAAGGGCGACATTCCACGCTTATTTCTTATGCTGAGAGTTTTGTACCCCACTCTCCAAATTCAGGCCTGTGGTAATTTCACAGTAAAGATGTAACAGGGAAGACGAGCTTGCCAACAGACAGGGATCGAGTAGACTTTGATCTGTGTCCGCCTGGAGACCTGCGTCACCATGAACCTCATCCCCGGAAACTCATATTAAAGGGATATCTCCCTGATTTCACCTGCTGCTTTGATTTAAAATGGTCTCCATTTTGTCTTGGCTTAAAAATAAATGCTGTGTGAGTGGGCAGGGACTTAATTGCCAGGACTAAGTCAGGGAGGGTGCTGAATTCTTAAATATTCTGAAGACAGGGTCTCAGAGTCCCCTCTCTGAGTCCTGACGGTTGCTGGCTTGAGCCCCACACAGATGCTCATCGTGTGTTTGAGTTGAGACGAGGACTGTCATTTTTAGCACCTGGAATTCCATTTCCTCTTTCATCCATTCATTAAACAAGTATTTCTTGAGCCTAGCTGCCAGGTAAGAGCCCTGGAGTGCAGTCGCTAAAGCATTCGGCTGCTAACAAAAAAGGTCTGCAGTTACAGCCCACCAGCTGCTTCTTGGAAACCCTATGAGGCAGTTCTACTCTGTCCTATACAGCTGCTATGAGTCGGAATTGACTTGACAGCAATGGTTTTGTTTTTGTTTTTGGTAGGTCCCACGTGGTGGTTGTTAGCTGCCTTTCAGTTGATGCCAACTCACAGAGACCCCATGAGTGTCAGAGTAGAGCTGCCCCATAAGGTTTTCAAGTCCCTGAACTTTTCGAAGCAGATCACAAGGCCTATCCTCTGAGGTGCCTCTGGTTAGGTTCAAACCGACAACCTTTCGACTTTTAGTCGAGCACTTAACCGTTTGTGCCACCCAGCTGCTTTCCTTGGATATAGATGAAGAAATAGATTCTATCAGGGACACCCTTTGCCGTCGAGTCGATTCTGACTCAGCGACCCTATAGGACAGAGTGGAACTGCCCCAAAAGGTTTCCAAGGAGCGGCTGGTGTATTCCAACTGCCAACATTTTGATAGCAGCCGAGCTCTTAACCACTGCGCCACCAGGGCTCCTTTATCAGGGATAAAGCAACTGCGCTGTTCTTGTGGTTAGGTGCCTTTGAGTTGCTTCCAACTCATGGTGACCCCATGTTTATCAGAGTAGAACTGCCCCACAGGGTTTTCAGTGCTGTGATCTTTGGGAAGCAGATTGCCAGGCCTGTCTTCTGAGGTGCCTCTGGGTGGGTTGGAACTGACAGCGTTTCGGCTAGTAGTCAAGTTCTTAACCGTTTTCACCACCCATAAACATTACAACGCCTGTGGAAGCAGCAGTCAGGAAATCAAAAGATGCATTGCATCGGGCAAACCTGCCGCAAGGGCCCTCTTTAAAGTGTTGAAAAGCAAAGTTGTCACCTTGAGGACTAAGGTGCCGCTGACCTAAGCCATAGTATTTTCACTCTTATCAAATGCATGTGAAAGCTAGACAATGAATAAGGAAGACTGAAGAAAAATTGACGCCTTTGAATTGTGATGTTGGCAAAGAATATTGAATATAACATGGACTGCCAAAAGAACGAACAGGTCTGTCTTGGAAGAAGTACAACCTGAACGCTCCTTAGAAGCACGGATGGCAAGACTTCATCTCATGTACTTTGGACATGCTATCAGGAAGGACCAGTCCCTGGAGAAATGCTTGGTAAAGTAGAGGGTCAGCGAAAAAGAGGAAGACCCTTGATGAGATGGATTGACACAGTGGCTGCAACAATGGGCTCAAGCATAACGACAATTGTGAGGATGATGCAGGACTGGGCTGTGTTTCCTTCTGTGGTATGCGGGGTTGCTGTGAGTCGGAACCGACTTGACAACACCTAACAACAAAGATTACAGCCAAGAAAACCCGACTCTGACACATACGATCTCACTGGGAGTCGGCGTCAACTTGACAGCAACTGGTTTCTGAGTTTTTGCTTTCCTTGCAGGAAAAGAAAAAAAAAAAAAGACGCAGAGCAGAAACAATTTCACTTTGGAAGAAAGGAAGACACCTTGGTGTAGGCGCACTAAGCTTCTCTGTCCCACATCCCCAGACAGGCGAGCTTTGACGCAGGAGAGGGCAGAGAAAGGAGAGACAGAAGAGGTGGATGGGCGAGTGGGCGGCGTGTTCCCACTTCTGGCTCCCTCTTCAAAGGGGTGTCTTCCTTTGGCCCGAGTCCCTGACTTCCTTTCCCACCCGCTTCTCTTTGATGGCTTATGATTCCAGAGAGAGCCCGAAGTCAACCTCAGTGCAAACGTGATATTAAAAACCTCGAGGCGGATGCCCGGGATAAACACACCCCCCTCCTGGTTTTGGAGAAAAAAAAAATTCATAAGCACAGCCATGCTTTTCTAATAAAAATTCATTAAATAATGGTTAGGAGGGATGAAGCACAGGAGAACACAAAGGCACACAATCAAGGGGGTTTCTTTGAACTTTTCCCCTCGAAACACAAAGCAAACATCAGCTCTGACAGCAACAGCCCCCAACCCCGATGACAAAGGGCCACAGGGCTTCTTCCCTTTGTTGGGGCAGGCAGTGATGAATACAATGTTTTCCTGGAAGCTTCTGCAATATTGTTTCCATTTTACTTTTTCCTGTTTGATACTGTTACGGTTGAACTGTGTCGCCCCAAAGATGTGCTGGAATCCAAACCCCTAAACCTGTGGATGTACTTCCGTCTGGGAACAGGGTTTTCTTTGTGAGTGGATGAGGTCATATCAGTGTACTCATAGTTGTTCTTGTTAGTTGTCATGGAGTCGACTTCCAATCCAGGTGACCCCACGTGTACAGAGCAGAGCTGCTCCATAGGGTTTTCAAGGCTGTGACCTTTTAGAAGAAGACCAGCAGACCTGTCTTTTGAGGTGCCTCTAAGTGGGTTCGAACCACCAACCTTTTGGCTCTTATTCACTGTAGGGTGTTTCTTATACCTAAGAAGAGCAGATTAGATAAAGGACAAAGACTAACAGGGGAAGATAGATGCCACATGGAGATCACCAAGGAGCCGAGGAACCGAAGCTCAAAGGAGACAAGGACCTTCCCCCAGAGCCCACAAAGAGAGAGCCCTCTCCTGGAGCTGGTGCCCTGAATTCAGACTTCTAGCCTCCTAAACTGTGAGAAAACAAACATCTGTTCTTTAAAGCCACCCGACATGCTGGTATTTAGTTACTGCAGTGCTAGGAGACTGTCTTGGATTGAATTGTGTCCCCCAAAAATACGTGTATCAATTTGGTTAGGCCATGATTCCCAGTATTGTGTGATTGTCCACCCTTTTGTCATCTGATGTGATTTTCCTATGTGTTGTAAATCCTGTCTCTATGATTTTGATGAGATGGGATTAGCAGCAGTTATGTTATTGAGGCAAGACTCAATCTACAAGATAAGACTGTGTTTTAAATCAATATCTTTTGAGATATAAAAGAGAGAAGCTAGCAGAGAGACATGGGAACTTCATACCACCAAGAAAGTAGTGCCAGGAGCAGAGCACGTCCTTTGGATCCAGGGTCCCTGTGCTGAGAAGCTCCTAGACCAGGGAAGGATTGATGACAAGGAGCTTCCCCCAGAGCTGACAGAGACAGAAAGCCTTCCCCTGGAGCTGACACCCTGAATTCAGACTTCTAACCTCCTAGACTGTGAGAGAATAAACTTCTGTTTGTTAAAGCCACCCCCTTGTGGTATTTCTGTTACAGCAGCACTAGGTGACTGAGACACCATCCACTTGTGGTATTTCTGTTACAGCAGCACTAGGCGACTGAGGCACCACCCACTTGTGGTGTTTCTGTTACAGCAGCACTAGGTGACTGAGACACCATCCACTTGAGGTATTTCTGTTACAGCAGCACTAGGCGACTGAGGCACCACCCACTTGTGGTGTTTCTGTTACAGCAGCACTAGGCGACTGAGACACCATCCACTTGTGGTGTTTCTGTTACAGCAGCACTAGATGACTGAGACACCCTCCACTTGTGGTGTTTCTGTTACAGCAGCACTAGGTGACTGAGACACCCTCCACTTGTGGTGTTTCTGTTACAGCAGCACTAGGTGACTGAGACACCCTCCACTTGTGGT
>NW_004444070.1:7316194-7320530 GCF_000243295.1 Trichechus manatus latirostris | reverse complement strand
CACTTGTGGTGTTTCTGTTACAGCAGCACTGGATGACTGAGACACCCTCCACTTGTAGTGTTTCTGTTACAGCAGCACTAGGTGACTGAGACACCATCCACTTGTGGTATATCTGTTACAGCAGCACTAGATGACTGAGACAGAGACTAAGACACCCCCTTACCTGTGGCTATGATCCCATGTGAAAATAGGGTCTTCTTTGTTGTGTCAATGAGGTCATACCAGAGGACGGTGGATCCTAAGCCGAATCCCTTCTGAGTTATAAACAGAGCACATTGGAGGATGGGGCCCATGCAGGGGGATGTCAGACGCTATCCAATAATGGTGATAGTAACGAAGGCGGATGCATCTACAATCCCAAGAATCCCAAGGATTTCCAGCTACCAGAAGCTGATAGGACCTCTTCCCAGAGCCACACTCTGACTTTGGACTTGTAGCCTCTTGGACTGTGAGGAAAATAAGCTTCTGTTCTTTGAAGCCACCCCACCTGTGGTGTTTCTGTTACAGCAGCACCAGGAAGTTAAGACGAGAGCTGTAGAAACAAATAAGGGTGATTAAAGCTGGAAGCATTCCGATTCTGGTTAAGACAGTGCCATGTGTATACTCACGAGTTGTTGCTGCTGTTGAGTCACTACCCCCGCATAGCGCCCCCATGTGACAGAGTAGAACTGCCCCACAGGTTTCCTAGGCTGTAATCTTTACGGGAGCTGATCGTTAGTTCTTTCTCCTGAGGAGCTGCTGGTGGGTTTGAACCACCAATTTTTGGTTAGCAGCCATGCACTTCACTGTTGCACCACCAGAGCTCCTGATTCAATCCACGTTGTTGTTGTTGTTAGGTGCCGTGGAGTCGATCCCTACTCATAGCGCCCCCAAGTGACAGAGTAGAACTGCCCCACAGGGCTTCCTAGGCTGTAATCTCTGCGCGAGCAGACTGCCAGGTCTTTCTCCCTCAGAGCCGCTGCATGGGTTAGCTGCCAAGTGCTTAACTGTTGCGCCACCTGGGCTCTTCAGACTCCTGAGTAGAATGTGTTCAATCTGTTTATGAAAAGTGAAAACAAACTTACCCCAGTTTGCCATCCGGGGGGACGGTGTACTTATTTAAAGGTTTAAAGCGACCGTTACAACGCTGGGTTCTCAGTAACAGGAGAGGGTCGTTATGGAAGATCAAAGCCTCCTGAGTTTTACAGCGGATCTGTGCAGAGCTCCCCAGCGACGGGTGAACCTTCGGAGTGGCCCCCTCTCCCGGCTCTAATGGCGGATTTCTGACATCTATGGAGTGATGACGAGAGGACTTAAATAGCTCTGTGCATAAAAGGGCATTTCCGACATCAGCCCAAAGACTACTTTGGAAAGGAGGCTGTGGACTGGGAAAGGGAGAGAAAAACATAGCAAAGGGATCTTTATGGGGTGAATGGTGTCCCCCCGAAAGCTACATTCAAGTCCTAACCCTGGTGCCTGTGAACCTGACCTTGTTGGGAAATAGGGTCTTTGCAGATGCCATCGTTTAGCATGAGACCACACAGTGTCCTAATCCCATATGTGTTGCGTCCTTACAAAGGAGGAGAAGAGAAAGAGACACAAAGGGGAGACGGCCACGTGAAGACGGAGCAGAGATTGGGGTGATGCGGCCACAAGCCCAGGAACGCCTGGGGCCACCAGGAGCTGGGAGAGATGAGGAAGGATCCTTCCCAGAGCCTCCGGAGGGAGCACAACCCTGCCCACACCACAACTGTGAGGTCATATATTTCATCTCACCTGCTGTTACAATTTGAATTGTGCCCCCCCAAAAGTTCTGTTGGCATCCTGACCCCTTTACCTGTGAACGTGACCTTGTTTGGAAAAAGAGTCTTTGAAGATATTATCATTTAGGTTCACATGAGGGGATGCTGGAGCAGGGTGGGCTGGGTTCCATCTGAGTGGTGTCTTCTAAATGAGGAGAAGAGACAGACAGAGAGGAAGGAGGACCCAGAAGCACTGGAGACATATGCGGCTTCGAGCCAAGGAGCCCTGTCTTAGTCATCTAGTGCTGCTATAACAAAAATACCACAAGTGGATGGCTTTAGCAAAGAGAAGTTTATTCTCTCACAGTCCAGTAGGCTACAAGTCCGAATTCAGGGCATCAGCTCCAGGGGAAGGCTTTCTCTCTCTGTTGGCTCTGGAGGAAGGTCCTTGTCATCAGTCTTCCCCTGGTCTAGGAGCTTCTCAGCACAGGGACCCTGGGTCCAAAGGACACGCTCTGCTCCCAGCACTGCTTTCTTGCTGGTATGAGGTTCCCATGTCTCTCTGCTCACTTCTGTCTTTTATATAAAAGAGATTGGCTTAAGACGCTATCTAATCTTGCAGACCTCATCAATATAACTGCCGCTAATCCATCTTATTACATCCTAGTGATAGAGTTTACAACACATGAGGAAATCACATCAGATGACAAAATGGCACACAATTATACAGTACTAGGAATCACGGCCCAGCCAAGTTGACAGATATTTTCTGGGGAACACAATTCAATCCATGACAAGCCCAAAGGAAGGCGCAGAGCCACCAGAAGCTAGGACACAGGAACGGGATTGTGTCAGTCTCCAAGTGCTGCTATAACAGAAATAGCCACAGGTATGAGGTGGCTTTAGAGGACAGAAATCATTTTCTCACAGTTTAGGAGGCTGGGAGTACACATTCAGAGAGTGGCTTTCCGGGTGGTGGTGGGGAGGTCCTCCCTCTCTATTTCAGCTCCTGGAAGCCACAATCCCTAGAGTTCCTGGGTTGGAGATGCATCCGTCTCCCTTGTCATCAGATAGTGACTGTCTTCCCCTTGTGTCTGCTTGCTTCTGCGTCTAATCTGCACTTTCTGCGTCTCGGGAGTTATTAGGTTTAGGGCACAGCCTGCACTGACATGGACTCGTTTATGTAACAAAGAAAGCCTTAATCCCCAATGGGATTACATCCACAAGTATTTTGTTGTTGAGTGCCATCCAACAGATTCTGACTCACAGTGACCCTCTGTGACAGAGTAGAACTGCCTAAGCTGTCATCTTCACAGAAGCAGATCGCCAGGTCTTTTCTCCCACGGAGTGGCTGGTGGATTTGAACGACAACCTTTCGGTAGTCTCTGCTTTCAGCCAAGATCCGTCTGCTATCAGCTATGATATCCCTCATTCCACGTCCTCTTCTGAATCCAGCTTGAGGTTCTGGCAGTTCCCTGTCAATGTACTGCTGTATCTGCTTTTGAAAGGTCTTCAGCAAATTTTCCTTGTGTGTGATATTAATGATAATTGTTTAATAATTTCTGCATTTTGTTGGAGCACCTTTCTTTGGAACGGGCACACATATGGATCTCTTCCAGTTGGTTGGCCAGGTAGCTGTCTTCCAAATTTTTGGGCATAGACGAGTGAGCACCTCCAGTGTTGCATCCTTTTGTTGAAACATCTCAGTTGGTATTCTGTCAAATCTTGGAGCCTTGTTTTTCTCCAATGCCTTCAGTGCAGCTTGCACTTCTTCCTTCAGTACCATTGCTTCTTGATCATATGCTACCTCTCCGCAGGTATAGGGGTTTGATTTACAACACGTGTTTTGGGGGGGACACTATGCAATTTGTAAAAAACACATTTTCCCTCAGAACCTCAGGAGGGACTCGACTTCTGGCCTCCAGGACTGTGAGAAAATGAATTTCTGTTCTTTAAAGCCACCCAGTCTGTGTGTTTTGTTCCTGCAGGCCCAGGTATCCTGGTCTCCAGGCCCAGGTATCCAGGTATCCTGGTCTCCAGAAGTTTGTTTACTGAGCTCTGAGCAAGCCTGCTTCAATGCTTGGTGACAGGATGTGTGGGACATGCTGGTGCAGACTTTGTATGTATTTTTGAAAATCTATTTTTGTATGACTCAAGGCTCCTGGCTATGAAGAATTTATCTAGAGAAAGAAAAAAGCAGAGTTTGGAGAATAATTGTACAAGTTTTCTTGGGCCGCCATAACAAAATCCCACATGCTGGGGGGCTTAAAACAATGAGAATTTATATGTCACTGTTCTGGAAAAACAGGGTGTAGTGCTGGCTCCACCCCCATCACGGAAAACCAAGACCATTGTCACAGGGTGTAGCGTTGCCTCCCCTTAATGGAAAATCAAGGCCATTGTCACATGGTGTAGTTCTCCCCCATCATGGAAAATCAAGACCATCATGACAGGGGTGTAGTGCTCCCCCTCCATCATGGAAAATCAAGACCATTGTCATTGGGTGCAGTGCCCCCACAACATGGAAAATCAAGACCCTTATCACAGGGTGTAGTGCTCCCCCATCATGGAAAATCAAGACCCTTATCACAGGGTGTAGTGCTCCCCCATCATGG
>NW_004444070.1:7286270-7316094 GCF_000243295.1 Trichechus manatus latirostris | reverse complement strand
CAGGGTGTAGTGCTCCCCCATCATGGAAAATCAAGACCCTTATCCCAGGGTGTAGTGCTCCCCCATCATGGAAAATCAAGACCATCGTCATTGGGTGCAGCTCTGTCCCCGCCCCCCATATCCAATTACAAACAATTTACCAAAGTTGACAATTCAGGACAAAACAAAAGGTGTTAATAGCCTCGGCTCCCCTAGGGCCTCTCTGTCTTGTTGGGGCTTCTAGGCACAGGGTTCCAAGTGCACGGAGCTGATGGGATTGTCCCTCAGCCAGTGGCAGATGGAACAGGTGGATTACCACCAGGCAGGCTCAGACGAGGAACAGATGGCTCACTTGACGGGCGTGGGGGTGCAGGGCCCCTTGATGAGATGCCAGGTGGTCCATAGCTGCCTCCATCCTTGGGAGGAAGGGGGTCATTTCCAGACATGTTCATGACCGACGCTGATACCATTGGTCATTTCATGCATGCAGATGCTTGAAATTTCGTCATAAACACAGTTTGGTGGGTGGATGTTGTTGTTGTTAGATGTGGTCGAGTCGATTCCAACTCATCACAACCCCATGTGACAGAATAGAACTGCCCCACAGGACTTCCTAGGCTGTAATCTTTACAGGAGCAGATCGCCAGGGCTTTCTTCCATGGAACCATTGGTGGGTTTGAACCGCCAACCTTTCAGTTAGCAGCTGGGCACTTAAAGACTGCATCACCACGGCTCCTTACAATCCCTTTATTGTTGCTGCTGCTGTGTACCATCGAGTTGATTCCAACTCATGGCAACCCCGTGTGACAGAGTAGAACTGCCTCACAGGGTTTCCAAAACAGTAATTTTTTTTTTCTAATGATGACCACACGCATTACAGTGTAGAACGGCTCCATAGGGTTTTCACAGCTGTAATCTATGTGTGTGTGTTTGTTTTAGGTGAAAGTTTGCAATGCCAATTAGTTTCTCATTCAGAAATTTATCCACAAATTGTTTTGTGGCATTGGTTGCAATCCCCGCAATGTGTCAACACTCTCGTTTTCCTTTCTGCGCCGGGTTCCCCGTGTCCATTTGCCCAGTCTTCCTGTCCCTTCCTGCCTTCTCATCCTACTTTTGGGCAGGAGTTGCCCATTTGGTCTCTTATACTTCACTGAAGTAAGAAGAACGTTCCTCACGTGTGTTTTCTAGGGCTGTCTTATCTTTGGCTGAAAGGTGGACTTCAGGAGTGGCTTCAGTTCTGAGTTAGCAGGGTGTCCGGGGGCCATAGTCTCGGGCAAAGCTGTAAATCTTTATGGAAGCAGACCGCCACATCTTTCTCCCACGGAGCAGCTGGTGGGTTTGAACTGCCAACATTTAGGTTAGCACCCGAGCACTTAACCACTGCACCACCAAGGTGAATAGAGGGAGCCACTTGAGATAAAGACCCTGGGGCTACGAGGTGATGTGACTGGTTTGAAGGGATGTGGCAGACAAGGAAGAGAAGCTAGCACTCCAGGGCCACTTGAAGCCCGTGTGAACTGAGCGGGGCTCAGGGTGAAAGTTGGAAGGTTCCCCGGATCGATGTTTCAATGAGGATGGACACCTGCACACAATTAGACAACTGAAGGACCAGGACTCGGGGCACCCTAATGGGAGTGTATGGAAGGGTTTATTAACGAAAGAAATGAATTCAGGAGAATTTAGGCGAGATGAGAAAGAACAACAGTAGCAATAGCTAACCCCTGATTAATTCTTACTATGTGCCAGTTACGGGAGCCCCGGTGGCGCAATGGTTAAGCACTCAGCTACTAACCAAAAGGTTGGTGGTTTGAACCTACCCAGTGGCTCCATGGAAAAAAGACCTGGTGATCTGCTCCCATAAAGATTGTAGACTTGGAAACTCTATGGGGTTGTTCTACTCTGTCACATGGGGTCACTATGAATCAGAATTGACTCGAAAGCAAAAAAAAAGAAGCTGAAATAAATACAGAACGACCTCCCCCTACAGCCACATGCTGAATTCAGACTTCCAGCCTCCTGAATTGTACTGTTTTTCAAGCCACTCACTTGTGGTATTTCTATTACGGAAGCTCTAGAACACTCAGACACTAATATTTCCCAGGAACAGATTTGCTACCTCTATCTGTCACAGGATAAACGTCTTACCCTTTTTGCTGTGGTCGCCAGGAAACCCAGAGCCAAAGTCTCTGCTTGATGAAAGTCACTGTGTGAACATACTGACCTCAGTCTTCTCCTCTGCTTTGTTTGCAACCAGTTGTCGTCAAGTCGACCCCGACTCACGGCCACCTCGTGTGTGTCAGAATAGAATTGTGCTCCATATGATTTTCAATGGCTGATTTTTTAGAAGTCCATCACCAGGCCTGTCTTCCAAGGAGCCTCTAGGGGGACTCGAACCTCCAACTTTTTGGTTAGCAGCCAAGCGCTTAACCATTTGCACCACCCTGGGACTCCGTTCGTATTTTAGTTATTATATTTTATGTGTCTTTGTTGTAAACTTCCTCAAGTGTTTGGAAAGACAAGTTACAATTGCATCAAACTTAAAAAAAGTATAAAGAAAGAGGAATTGTTCATGTCACGAGCAGGAGAAGGAACTAAAAGGGGCTTTTGTTGCCGGGGCAATGGCGTCAGGGTTTCGATGGTATAAGTCAGCCAGCACGGGGGTTTTATCTTGATAAATTTAGTCACTAAAACCCACTACTGGAGAGTCGATTTCAACTCATAGTGATCCTATAGGACAGAGTAGAACTGCCTCATAGGGTTTCTAACGCTGCAAATCTTTTACAGAAGTAGACTGTCACATCTTTCTCCTGTGGAGTGACTGGTGAGTTCAAACAGCCAAGCTTTCGCTTAGCAGCCAAGAGCTTTATCCATTGTGCCACCAGGGCTCCTCCAAGTTTAATCACTAACAGGGCAAATAAAAGGAGGCCTGGTGGTGGCAAAAAGGGTTAAGTGTTTGCCTGCTAATAGGAAGGTAGGCAGTTCAAACTCACCAGCTGCTCCTCAGGAGAAAGACTTGGTGATCTGCTCCCATAAAGATAAAAAAATAAATAAATAACCCAAACTTGTTGCCATCGAGTCGATTCTGACTCACAACAACCTTATAGGACAGAGTAGAACTGCCCCACATGGTTTCCAAGGAGTGGCTGGTGGATTTGAACTGCTGATCTCTTGGTTAGCAGCCAAGCTCTTAACCACTACGCCTCCAGGGTTTCCCCATAAAAATGACAGCCTAGGAAACCCTATGGGGCAGTTCTACTCTGTCACATGGGGTCGCTAGGAGTCGGAATCGACTCCACAACACCCAACAGCAACAACAGGCAAACACCAGCCCTGTGTCCTGGTGTCTGTGGCTGTTCCTGAGTGGTCTCCTGCCCCTGGCTGGTGGACGGCCCAAGCAGGGGCCGTTCCAGGCCAACCTCCTGGCTTGGCACCCAACAGCAGCCCCCGGCCACAGTACCAGCCCCTGCATTGTGCAAACCTTGTCTCCTGCGAGACCAGTCAGCATGTGGCACACTAATCTCCATGAAAGAAACGCTCTGTTCCACTGAGCGGCCCTTCACGGCAGAACTGGGGAAGGCCATTTTTTATTGTCAAAGCTGCTAAAATATGGTCAGATGATCCATTTCAAGGATGGAGTTAAAAGCAACATGGCGCCATTCTCACAGGGGTGCTTTGTGCGGGGGAGGGGGGCGCGTGACCCCGGGGCCGGGGCCTCTTGGCTACCAGTTGCCATTAGTCTTCAGCAGGGGTGGGGGTCCAGGGTGAGCTCGGCCCCCGGGGCGGATAAGCCCAGGTGGCGCGAATAAGCTTTCACAATAAAAGGGTTTGAAAGCGTTGGCAATTTGATCTGGTGTGATGCAGCCACTTTGGGGCCAGAGCCCGGTTATTGGCTGAGAGATCAGAATGTGAAACTGAACTTTTTTTTTTTTTAAAAAAAGGCAGTTTTTAAAGATCAGGACATAAAGCCGGAACGCAAGGCGTTTCAATACGATGCCGGCAACACAGGAGCACAGAGACTTTGCCACTCTCTTCTGAAGACAGAGACAACAGGATGTCTGAGGCTGAAGGGTGCCTAGAGGCTGTCGGGATCTCAAGGGAGTGAGCAGGGGTCTTCCAAGCAAAGAAGGTAGAAGGGTGGTCAAGGTCGAGGGGAGAATATTATCAACACTTGGTGGCAGATCCTGGGAATGAGGAGACCCCAGGAGACCTGGTGGTAGAAACGATTAAGTGCTTAGCTGCTAACGGAAAGGTCGGCGCACCCTGCAGCTCTGCAGAAGAAAGACCCGGCAATCTGCTTCCGTAAAGATCACAGCCCAGGAAACCCTACAGGGCAGCTCTGCTCTGTCACATGGAGTTGCTATGAGTCGGAATCGACACGAAGGCACCCAACAACAACAACAACAGACAGAACTGTTCTGGAGAGTTTGTTCAGCTTCAGAACCAGGGGTTGGGAAGGAGAATGCTGATTTTGGGCTGCCTGGAACCCCAGGGCCTCCTGAGGGGGTACTCTGAGGTCCAGGGGCAGCCTCAACACTGCTCCAACTGCTGGTAGACCAGCGGCGTTTGGGATGATAGATCTACCCTGAAAGGCTGTCCTCGTCCCCATCTCCTTCCAGGTGGTCATTGGAATCCAGGGAAAAAGGACACCCCCAACCCTGCAAGGCTTAGAGCCCCGTGTGGTCCCCATTTTAAATATGTCCCTCCTTCTCACTTCTACACTGTAAAAGTCTGTCACACACTCTCTCTCTCTGTCTCTCTCCCACTCTCTGTTAATCTCAGAAGCTCTTTTTTATGACTTATGGGTTGCAAAGGAAATATTCCCAAGCTGCAGCCCCGTGCGTCCTTGGTTATTTGCTGGGCACGGGAGGTGGCAGAACCATTGCCTCTTTGTGATCCTCTTTCTTCCAGTGTAACATGTGAATGCCATACCATGTACATACACCATGCCTGTGCAAGTACACACCCCATACAGGTAACATAAACCAAAAACCAAGGCGGTTGCCCTTGAGTCCCTTCCGACTCATAGCGACCCTACAGGACAGAGTAGAACTGCCCCATAGGGTTTCCAAGGAGCGGCTGGTGGACTTGAAGTGCAGACCATTTGGTTAGCAGCCGAGCTCTTAATCGCTATGCCACTAGGGCTGCACAGATAATATAGAGACCGTATATGAATATACATATAACACACGCACACGTATACTATACATATATGAATATACATATAACACACACACGTATACTATACATATATGAATATACATATAACACACACACACGTATACTATACATATAACCCATTGCCATCGAGTTGATGCCAACTCATAGTAACCCTAAAGGACAGAGTAGAACAGACCCACAGGGTTTCCAAAGCTGTACATCTTTACGGAAGCAGACTGCCACATCTTTCTCTTGTGGAGCAGCTGGGTGGGTAGAACTGCCAACCTTTTGGTTAGTGTCTGAGCACTTCACCACTGTGCCACCCGGGCTCCCTGCCTACACCTATACTTCACCCATGTCTACACCTGTACCTCTACCCGTGTCTACATCTACATCTGTACCGTCTATGGAGTCCCTGCAGAGGCAAACAATTAAGCCTTCAGCTGCTAACTGAAAGGTCAGAGGTTCGAGTCCACCCAGAGTCACTTAGGAAGAAAGTCCTGGTGATCTGCTTCTGAAAAATTAGACACTGAAAACCCTGTGGAGCACAGTTCTACTCTGACACACACGGGGGTGCCGTGAGTTGGAGTCTACTCTAGACCCACACCCATCTATCTCTTAACCATTTCATGATCTTGATATACTCCTCACAGCCTAGAGGGTCCATGCTGGCCACGGTGGTGGTCGTAAGGGTTAGATCCTGAAGGGCAATGGGCTTGGTGGGGTCTGTGGTGGACGGTGTGGAGGGTCCAGCCCCAGGGAGAGTGGAAGGAACAAGAGGGCGTTTGGCTCTGGTGTACGGAGCATCAGCGAGTTCCTGCCTCCTTGTCATTGGCCTCACACCTTCCATTTCTGCCTTTTTGGGGGCTCATCCAAGGGAAATAGGGATGGTTTGGGTGGACGCTTTGACGATGTGTGCAAATATTCATCAGGCAACTCTGAGAGATGATCAGAATCCCGCTCGCTGGCCAGGAGCCTGGGCCAAAGGAAAAGGAACACAAACTCACACTCCCAACAGCAAACGGCCGATGCATTATCCCGAGTCTAACACTTCGGAACCATAAACCACCAGCCTGGCTGCAGAACCAACCGTCAAACGTGATAAAACCACCCCGTGACCCCTTTAAACAGCTGTTCCCCTCGCCTCTGACGGACAGAGTAGTAGACAATGGCAGGGAAAACACATAGCTGTCAGCCTGCATAAGGGGGCTGAGGGGTTTGCTACTCAGTTTTCTAACCTGCCAATTACCGTCCAACTGACCTGTTGTTTCAAGCTACTATTTCCTGCTTCCTTTCTGAGCAAGTGTGTGTGAGAGAGTGTTCAGGCCCCTGGGTTGGGCATTCCTGCAGGCACAGTGGTTTACATGCCTTCTTGCAAGGCGATGAAGCACCAGGGACCCCCCCAAAGCCCCTGCAGCAGAAACATTTGCTTAGGGCGGCTCATGGAGGGATGCAAAACCGCTTCCAAAGAGGTTGGACTTAGATGCGTGGCTTCTGCTCATTCTGCAGTGGCCGGGCTGTGACCACTGCGGGGACACTCTTTGGACAGGGTTCTGTATTGAAGAAGGAGCCCTGGTGGCAAAACAGTTAAGCACTTGGCTGTTAATGGAAAAGTTGGTGGTTCAAACCCACCTAGCGCCTCCAGGGAAGAAAAGACCTGGCAATCTGCTCCCATAAAGATTATAGCCTAGAAAACCCTAGGGGGCAAGTCTACTCTGTCAAGAGGGGTCGCTATGAGTCGGAATGGACTCAATGGCACCCAACAGCAACAACAACATGGATTGAATAAGGAGCCTTGGTGGTGCAACAGTTAAGCACTTGCTGCTAGCCGGAAGGTTGGCAGTTCGAACCCACACAGAGGCTCCAAGGGAGAAACACCTGTTGATCTGATCCCATAAAGACATAAAGATCACAGCCCAGACAACCCTACAGGCAGTACTACTCTGTCACGTGGGGTCACCATGAGCTGGAATCGACTCAAGGGAACCCAACAACAACAATGTGGATTGAATTGTGTCCCCCCCAAAATATGTGTTGGACTCCTAACTCCTATACCTGTGGATGTGATCCTGTTTGGGAATAGGGCTTTCTTCGTTATGGTAATGTGGTCATATCAGTGTGGGGTGTGTCTTAAAGCTACCACTTTTGAGACATAAAAAGAGCAGATTATACACAGAGAGAAGCAAATACCCAGTGGAGGAAGATAGATTCCACGTGGAGATCGCCAAGGAATCAAGGAACACTGCTGATGCAGAAGCTGAGACAAGGACCTTCCCCTGGAGAAGACACATGGAGAGAAAGCCTTCTGACCTCCTGAACTGTGAGGCAATACATTTCTCCTCTTTCAAGTCACCCACTTGCGGTATTTCTCTTACAGCAGCACCAGGAGAGTCAGACAGAGTTTTTTAAAATCTCACAGTGGGAGTTTGAGCAGTGGACGATCCAGGGTTGATTGAATGAAGGACAAGCTTGGAAGTGGATTTGACGGGATGGAGAGATGGGAGCAGAGGTGTCCAGATGGAGGAGGCAACATGGGGAGGGTCTCAGCAGAATGCCTTCCTCTCATCAATACAGGCACCTTCCTTTGTTACAGTGTCCACGGGGAGCAGGACCAGAGACGATACTAGCAGGTCTCGGTGCTAAATGAAAACCTAGGGCCCCTTGTTCGAAAGTTAGTGAGAATTTCAAGATGGCGGCAGCAGCATATGAAACCAAGGGTAGGTCCTTCTGAGCGTGACTGCCTGGATTGTGTGCCCATGAACCCAGCCCAGGAGGAAGATGTGTTTGTCTGGAATAAGTGTTTCCAATCCATGGCAAAGAATACTGAATATACATGAACTGCCACAAGAATGAACAAATCTGTTTTGGAGATAGCACAACCAGATTACTCCTTAGAAACAAGAATGGAGAATCTGGGGAAGCAAAACTGGGCACAGCTAGACACAAGGGAGCTTCCTACACGGCTCAGGGGTTCCTACCTGTCCCTGGGGTGGGGCAAAAACGAGCATTTCAGTCCTCAAAGGAGGACAGGGTGAGTGCTGGTTTGGAGAGGTAGCATGTAGGCACCCCTTTCTTCCTTAGCTTCTGAGGATGTGTCCACAGTGTGTGAATTCATGGTGTAGAAGATAGACCATTTGGTTCTACCATATTTTTCTCAAATACCGTGCCCACACATATAATTCTTGGAAATGATGAAATTAAGTAAACAGTTCCGGCATAGCACTCCCATGCATATACCGCATACGCCTTGTGACATTTCTAGGAGTGAATTTTGGCCTCATTCACCCGTCTTCCCATAGTATAGGTAAATCATATTGTTCTGTTCATTTTCTTTCATCTCCTGCTTATGTGTATAAAGATAGTCTGAAAATGTTGCTTTTGATCATAATTGTATAATAAAGGTATAAGCCATGGTCAAGAAGTCACGGATCGAGTCTGGTAGTCCCTTGGTAAACAGAAAATGAACAATCGAAACCGTGCGTTTGCTTCTGTTAATTTACATTGATAATTATAGCACATTAGCTCAACATTGGAATGTGAAAACAGTTGAATGTGATTCTGACTCACAGTGACCTCCCGTGCGTCAGAGCAGAACTGTGCTCCGCAGGTTTTCAAGGCTGGGACATTTCGGAAGCAAATCGCCAGACCTGTCTTCCGAGGAACCACTGGGTGGGTTTGGCTTAACTGTTTGTACTACTCGGGCGAGGTAGAAAATCAAAACCCAAGTTCACATCCAAGTCCGTTGTTACGGATTGATTTTTGTCCCCCGCCAATATGCATCAACTTGGCTAGGCCATGATTTCCAGTATTGTGTGGCTGTCCTCCGTTTTGTGATCTGATGTAATTATTCTCCATGTTGTAAATCCTAACCTCTATGATGTTAATGAGGCAGGACTAGAGGCGGTTATGTTAATGAGGCAGCAAGACTCAGTCTACAGATTAGGTGGTGTCTTGAGTCAATCTCTTCTGAGGTATAAAAGAGAGAAGCGAGGAGACAGGTGGAGGACTTCATTACCACCAACAATGAGGAGCCAGAAGTGGAGCACATCCTTTGGACCCAGGGTCCCTGCACTCAGAAGCTTGTAGTCCAGGGGAAGATTGACGACAAGGACCTTCCCCCAGAGCTGACAGAGAGAGAAAGCCTTCCCCAGGAGCTGGCACCCTGAATTTGGGCTTCTAGCCTCTTAAACTGTGACAGAATAAATTTCTGTTTGTTAAAACCATCCACTTTTGGTATTCCTGTTATAGCAGCACTAGATAAGTAAGACAAGTAGTCCCCCACTTACAATGGGGTTCTGCTCTGACTTTGCCGTAAGTCAGTTTTGATGGAATCAAACACCTTTTTTTTTCATTATTATTGCCTTTTATTATCAGTATCTCTATAAATGTTATCTTTGAACATTTGAGAGTGAGCATCTGAGAATGATAACATCATCAAATTATGCAGTGCAACATTGTATGTACTGTATATCACTAATGATAAGATGTACTAAAACCCCCCAAAAATGGACGGTCCTAAGTGTGGTTCGTCATAACATCGTAAGTCGGGGACTAACTGTATCCGAGACAGGGACAAACAGCAAACTGTGGTTGGCATTTGTAAGATTTTTATTCTTCTTTTTAGTAAATAAAACAATTTTATAATCAGTCATCACTTTTGGCTCATGAGCATGGGCTATTATGATGAAGTCCCTCTGGGGTTCAGAGACAAAGTCAAGTATTGCAGGAGGCTCCTGGTCGGTGGGAAGTGGAATGCAGCCTCTCTGGGCCCCTTCACAAGGTCCCTCGGAAATTTAGGGTAACCACCCCAAAACCTACTCCCTGGGCCCTTACCCTTGATAGTCCCAGAGAAGGAGCATTTGGCCTGGGGGAAAACACATTCCATCCACCCTAGTTTTCTCTTTTGCCCGTCTCAGTTACCTGGTGCTGCTGTAATGAAACACACCACGAGCAGGCGGCTGTAAAGAACAGGACTGTATTCTCTCACAGCTTGAGAGGCTACAAGTATGAATCAGGGCACCGGCTCTGGGGGAAATTTCCTCCTCGTTGGTCACCCTGGGAGTTTCTTGGTGTTCCTTGGAGATCCCTGGCATTCCCTGGAGATCTTTGGCATTCCTTGGAGATCCCTGGCATTCCTTGGAGATCCTTGGTGTTCCTTGGAGATACTTGGCATTCCCTGGAGATCCTTGGTGTTCCTTGGAGATCCTTGGCATTCCTTGGAGATCCCTGGCGTTCCTTGGAGATCTTTGGCATTCCTTGGAGATCCCTGGCACTCCTTGGAGATCCTTGGTGTTCCTTGGAGATCCTTGGCATTCCTGGGTTTCTGTCTTCCTCCTGGGTCTCTGTCTAGTCTGCTCTTTTTATAAGACATCACTCAGATGGGATTAAGTTTAAATCAAACCAAACCTGTCAAATCGATTCCAAGTCACAGCGACCCTGTAGGACAGAGTAGAACTGCCCCATAGGGGTTCCAGGGAGCAGCTGGTGGATTCAAACTGCCGACCTTTTGGTTAGTAGCCGAGCTCTTAACCAGTGCACCACCAAGGCTCCGGGATTAAGTTTAGGACCCCGCCATACTCTGGGTTGACCTCATTGGCATAACGAAAACTCCTATTTCCAAACAAGGAGTACCCTGGTTGTGCAAACAGTGAATGCACTGGGCTGCTAACCAAAAGGGTGAAGGCTCAAGTCCACCCTGAGCACCTTGGAAGAAAGGCCTGGCAATCTACTTCAGAAAAAACTGCCATTGCTAACCCTACTCTGACACATTTGGGGTCACCTTGAGTTGGCAGCTGGTGGTGGTAGATTTCCAAACAGGATCCTGTTTATGGTACAGGGGTTGGGACTTCTACATGTATTTTGGGTGGGTGGTGGGGGGACACACAATTCAATCCATGCAAACCCTTCCACTCCCTGGCTTGGAATGCGCTGTGATGGTCCAACCGTCTGTGTTCCTGTCGCAAAGCAGACCCCCCAGAAACCCCCAGACCTTGATGTTAAGAGACCCTCAAGACTTTTTTTTTGACATAGGCTGTAAATTTTTTTACTACGGCTCTGTTCCCCTCTCAATTTGATTAATTACCGAGGAGGTTAGGAAAAGCGTTCTACTGCTGGCAGCAGGCAATTGATTTACAAAGTGTGCACACAATATTTCCTTCAACAACGGTAAATTCAACTCAAAGCCGGTGATGGGGACAAGGGCGTCAGCCGTGCTGTACTTTGAGACGGATTTTAGCAAAAGCCCTCACATTTGGTGTGTTGGTGGGTTTTCTTAACGTAAGGGTTTAAGGCTCAACAACCCAGCAGGGGTTTGAAATCCTGCTCCTGGCTGTAATACACGTCACTTTATTTTTTAGACACTGTGGTCTCTTGGTTCTTGCTGGGTGTAAGTATTAAGAACTGGCTGCATTTTGGATGAAGGAGTCCCTGAAAGGTGCAAAAGGAGACATGGTGGCGCAGTGGTTAAGTGCTTGACTGCTAACCGAAAGGTCGGCGTTTGGAACCCACCAGCCGCTCCGCGGGAGAAAGATGTGGTAGCCTGTTTCTGTAAAGATTACAGCCTTCGAAACCCTATGGGGCAGTTCCACTCTGTCCTGTAGGGTTGTTATGAGTTGAAATCAACTCGACAGCAACGAGTTTGGTTTTTTTTTTTGATTTGGGGATTAGATGGCAGGAGTTGGGCTGAGTCCTGTGGTGTGGAAACCCCCACGGGGGTCGGTATTTTTATGCCACCTATGCTTTGAGCTTTTGCTAATGGATCCGTTCAGGAATGTGGAAACACTTCTCCAGTTCTTTGTCCCCTGAACCCCGGGGGTGCAGTCCTCCAGGTGAGGCTCTTACGGCTTGGCTCTGCGTGATGTGTTTAGTTGAGGATCGATCTTATCCTGGCATAACGAGGCGGCTTAATGAAATGAGTTTTATTCAAAGTCTCTGCCACCTCACGATGCTTCAGGAAAACAAGATAAATGGAATGATTCCTGTAGCGAACGCATCACACAAAACGGTGGCATATTGCTTATGAAGTTTAATTTTGTAATAGTTCATGAGCTGTACAACCATTTCCGGGGAAGGGAAGCATGGGCTTTTTACAAGATGGAATTGGTGCCCCTAAATATTGCTTTTCTTGTTGAACTGGAGCCTGATTCCACTGAAATTAGGATGTGGCTTACACTCCATGGAATGACCTCCTTTTTAACTTAAAAAAATACATATTATTATTGCATAACCATGAAGCATGGAGCTCATATGCTTTTATTTAATTGACATTTTCTGTAATGGGATGCTGTGCCAATGTTGCCCGAACAAATGTAGATGTTTTTGGGTTGTGGAAATCCGTGTTTTAAGGCCCCCAGCAGCCAATTTAAGTGTTTTGCTGTTTTTGCTTATTCTTCAAAATTGAAAAAACATACAACTGCAAAGTTTGGGCTTTGCTTTTATGGGAGAATGTGGCCAGTAACAAGGAAACAAACTGATGGCTAACTGCTTTCTTTCTCTTATATGGGTAGTTCTCAATTTATGACGTATTTGAGTTACGACAAACCGCACTTATCATCGTCCATTTTGTTTTCATCTTGTCCTTAGTAATATGTACTACATACAATGTTGCAGTGCATAATTTGCTGATGTTATTATTCTCAGATATTCATTCGCAGATGTTCAGTTTTATGATTTACTGCTCAAAACACTGCTGCACAGATTTAGTTTTCGAAACTAAATCAGGGGTCCTGGCAATGCAGTGGTTAAAGAGCTCAGCTGCTAGCCGAAAAGTCAGCAGTTCAAATCCACCAGCCGCTCCTTGGAAACCCTATGGGGTAATGGGTTTTTGGTTTTAAACTAAATCAGGGGCTTCAGTCGCTTGAAAACATGGATCCAAACGCTGATCACTTTGCTAAAGCTGATTAGCGGATTCGGCAAGTAGTGAGATTTTACCTCGAAATATATGAGGAAAAAAACAAAGGGCCACACAGCCCACTCTCACTAATTTTCTGCCTAGAAATGCCATCCCCATTCCCAGGGATAATCCAGACGATCCAGAACTTTCCAAAGTGGAGTTATTACCACAACTGACAAGATGCCAACGTCGTCCAATGCTTCTTCATCATCAGAGTAAATTCTTATGATTTGTGTATTTTTTTATGTCTGTGTGTATTGAAATATATCTGTAAGTTTATATGTAATGTTTCCAAAGACAAATAAAGATTGGATTTGTAAAGATACTGATAATAGAAGACAATAAGAATGAAAACTTAAAAAAAAAAAGAGGTACTCAACTTACTTCAGAACTGGCTTTCAATGGAGTTATGGGAATGGAACCCCGTCTGTCATAAGTCAAGGACTACCTCTATGTTAAATTTTAGAACGAACGTATATTCACTCTGCCTGTATCAAATTGTTGTGGGCTGCTTTCAAGTCAGCCCCTGACTCATGCATAACAGGCTGGGATCTTTATCTCTCATGAGAAGAGAAAATGGATGTGTCTGTGAAGCTTCTATGACTTTGCCCTGATCAAGTTGTGCTGACTTCCCCAGTATTGTGTACTGTCTTGCCCTTCCCCCAGGTTACCACTTATCTACTAAAGAAAATGTTCTCCATCCGACTGTGGTGAGTAGTTACTGGGGTCTTAAAAGCCTGTGAGCGGCCATCTAAGATACATCTACTGGTCCTGTCCTGGCTGGAGCAAAGGAGAATGAAGAAGACCAAAGACACAAGGGAAAGATTAGTCCAAAGGACTAATGGACCACTACTACCACGATCTCCTCCAGACTGAGCCCAGAACAACTAGATGGTGCTCGGTTACCACCACCGACTACTCTGGCAGGGATCACAATAGATGATCCCAGACAGAGCAAGAGAAAAATGTAGAGCAAAATTTAAATTCACAAAAAGGGACTAGACTTACTGGTCTGACAGTGACTGGGGAAACCCCAAGAATATGGCCCCTGGGCTCCCTTTTAACTCAGTATTAAAGTCACTCCTGAGAATCACCCTTCAGCCAGAGATTAGACAGGTCTATAGGGCAAACAATAACACATGTGAGGGACAAGCTTCGGAGTTCAATCATGTATAAGAGCCCAAAAGCAAAGATGAGAAGGCAGGAAGGGACAGGAAAACTGGATAAATGGAAACAGGGAACCCTGGGTGGAGAAGGGGAGAGTGTTGACACATCGTGGGATTGGCAACCAATGTCACAAAATAATTTAAGTATTAACTGTTTAATGAGAAATTAATTTGCTCTGTAAACCTTCACCTAAATCACAATAAAAAAATTCCAAAAAAGTAAAATAAAATAAAGTGAGAATGAGCTTAATAGGAAAAGGATATGAGCAGGGGATGAGGCAGTGTTGGGTGGATGGGGCAGAATCTGTGGGGAATTGTGAGGATATGAGAAAAGTCCTTTATTCAAATCAAGACCCCAGCCAGCAATGTGACTGGATCTCTCCCCAAAGATAATGGAGATTTCTGGAGACCTTTGAAGAACATGTCAGAGAATATGTTACCAGATGCTTGTTCTTCAACCCCATGAACAACTGCCTCCTTTGCCAAAAAAACTGGATGGTGCCCAGCTACCATTACTGGACGTTTTGATCAAAGATTCTATAGAAGAATCCAGACCAAAAGGGGGAAAATGCAGAACAGAATTTAAAATTCTCACAGACTCCAGACTTCCTGGAGCCATTGAGGCTGGATGAATCCCTGAAACTACTGCCCTCAGATAGTCTTTAAACCTTAAACCAAAACTACTCACTGAAGTCTTCTTTTAACCAAAAAGTATCTTATTTTAATTAATAAAGTGCATCTACTTTGAGCATTACGTATTTTTAAGGAATTATCTCTATGGGATCAAATTGACAACGGCAACTCGAAAGGTTGGAGAGGAAGCTTAGGGGGCCGTGAGTTTAAGATAATAGTAGTGGAATAATTTGAAAAAGAATAGTGAGAATGGTAGCCCAACTTGAAGAATGTAACAAGTGTCACTGAATTGCACATGGAGAAACTGTTGAAATAGTGTATATTTGTCTGTGTAGACTTCCACCAAAACAAAAAATAAAAATTAAGCAAACATACTGGAGGATGCCTGCCCTATTGTAGGTCCTACATAAAGAGTAATTGAATCTGAATTGGAATCGTGATATGATGCAAACCCCTACCCTACCAGATAACCTTGAGGTGAAATATAGCAGAGGGCATTTTTAAAGTTTTAGTATCTACTTCTGAGTTCCTGGCTAGTGCAGAAGATTAACACCCTCGGCTGCTAATAGAAAGATTGGAGGTCCGAGTCCACTCAGAGGAGCCTTGGAAGAAAGGCCTGGTGATCTGCCTCTGAAAATCAGCCATTGAAAACTCAGTGGAGCACAGTCCTACCCTGACACACCCGCGGTCACCATGAGTTGGGGGTCAACTCTGAGGCAACCGGTTTAACAGGTATAATACCTCTATTGTGCTGGGGCGGGGTGATCATGCTCATTCGGTTAACAAATATTTACGGAGGATATAGTCTATGTGGGGTCTTTTTCACACGTCTGTTTATCTAGTTGGGATTTTGGTTCTTTGGAGCATAATTTATTGGGTTTTCCAGACCATTGTCACATGGGGGCCAGTTAAATCATGACGTTGTTTCAAAAAGCCTGCCTTATTCAAAAACAGATACAAACACATGCACTGAGTTTCTAGCCATGTGTCTTTATTCCTTGGTGTGTTAGTCAGAAGGCAGGCGTCTACAAACTCCTTCAGTGAAGGAGCAGGAAGCCAAGCCCGCCTAGTAATCACGATTGGTGGAACCATCATTTTGCATAAACGTCGCCTATTTTTCTTCCTCAGCGCCAATTAGCACTTAATGAACCAAGACAGAGTCAATTATGAAAACGTGACTCCGGGGTCAACCGTGTTGCTTCCAACAGAACCAGCGACTGTGGCTTCTAACTCCCCGGCCCATGCGTCTCTTCTTCCCTCCGTCTCTGATGGTGTTTGTCTTGCCGACGGGCGGGTCTGTGGGGTAACCTGTTTTTGGACTGTCTTTAGAGCAGGCCGCCGGGTGCCGCAGTGGGAGGTGGCAATTTAACAACGTGGGAATGAGCTGTTTCCACATAGCTTTATCCTCATCTCTGACTGGCACCAGACCAGTTGCCATCAAGTCGACTGTGACTCACGATGACCCCATGCATGTCATAGGAGGACTGTGCTCCACGGGGTTTTCAATGGCTGATTTTTTAGAAGATCTCCAGGCCTTTCTTCTGAGGCACCTGTGCATAGACTTGAACGTCCAACCTTTGGGCAAGAGATGAGTGTGTTAATCCTTTACACCATTCAAGGACCCCAGAGGTATGCGGACTATAGAAACACAGACAAGAAAACAAAAAGTTGCTGTACAGTCAACCCCCACTCATGGCGCCTCTGTGTGCGTCAGAGTAGAACTGTGCCCCATAGGGTGTTCAGTGGCTGATTTTTCAGATGTAGATCACCAGGCCTTTCTTCCAAGGCACCTCTGAGCAGACTCAAACCTCTAGCTTTTCTGTTAGCAGCCGAGCGCCTTCACTGTCTGCACCACCCCGGGACTTTTTAGCAGGTACATTGGCGTATTTCCCCCTTTTCACTTGTAAAACTGCAAGTTGGTATGGACAGAGGGGGTGCGGGGAGCTGGGGTTGAGTGTGGGGGAGGCTGAACTAAGCCACCGTCAGGGATCCCCAAACCATTATAACAGTGCCTTTTCGTACGTATGACATCAGGGTGGAACTTCACAGCTCTGGGGAAGTATTCTCTTTGTGTTAAAAAAAAAAAAAAAAAAAAAGCAGGCTTTTTGTTTTAATTTATGGGCCTCTGCCTGTCTCTGGAGTCCCTGGGTGGTACAAACGGTTAACATGCTCTGTTACTAATTGAAAAGATGGGGGTTCAGTCCACTCAGAGGCACCTTGGAAAAAGGCCTGGCAATCTACTTCTGAAAAATCAGCCATTGAGAAAAACTCTACAAAACACAATTCTACTCTGACACACACGGGGGCATCGTGAGTCGGAATTGACTCGACAGCAGCTGGTTTGGGTTTGGTTCTATCTGTCTCCAGCATTTCATGAATTTAAGTGAACATCTTACAAACAAACAAAAAAAAGGAGCCCTGGTGGCACAATGGTTGAGCGCTGGGCTGCTAACCAAAAGGTTGGCGGTTTGAAACCGCCCAGTGGCTCCACGGAAGAAAGACCTGGCTATCTGCTCCCTTAAAGATCGCAGCCTAGGGAACCGTATGGGGCAGTTCTGCTCTGTCACGTGGGGATGCTGTGCATCGGAATCAACTCAATGGCACCCAACAACAACAGCATTATAAACAAAGCAAGCATTGCTGTTTAAAGTGGGGGAGAGTGTTTATAAAGAGTCACAGAGCACCTCCAAAGTCCCAGCCCATGGGAGTGATGTTAGAACACCAGCTGGTGTTTCTAATAGAGGACTTGGAGTGAGGAGCTTGAAGGGCGAGGTGACCTGAGGTCTCTTCAACGCCCAGGTGTTCAGGTACGCCCGGCTGAGCAGCTCTGAGGAGTGGATACTGCCCATGAGTGGGCTTGGCTGGTGGCCGGCCTCAGACTCTAAACAGAGCCTCCAGTGTGGCCATATTAGAAAATGAGCCCCCAAACTTTGCTGATGCTGAACGAGGCACCCAGTACTCCCTGCCATTTCCATCAGAGAGAGAAAGAGAGTTTACCTTGTATCTTGTGTTTTCATTTCTGCACTGTTGTTATCTGCTGTGGCCCCCGACTCATGGCGACCCCATGCACTACAGAGCAGAACTGTCCCGTAGAGTCTTCTTGGCTGCAATCTTTATGGAAGCAGACTATCAGGTCTTTCTTCCGCGTCACCGCTGGGTGGGTTCGAATCACCAACCTTTGGGTTAGCAGCTGATTGCAAACTGCTTGCATCACCAAAGACTCCACCCTACAATTTGATTTACAGATGTCAAGTGGCTTCCCTCATTCTCAAAACATTTTTTCACACTTTTTTTTTTTCTTTTCAAAATTGATTTTCCCTGTGTTTCCAAGTGCCACATCCCGCTGATATAACGGATCCAGGTGCCCAAGCCGACTGGTATACCTGGTAGGACTCTGAGCATTCCCTCTGCTTCTTTGAAAGATGTCCTCTTTGCTCTAACATGCACGCATGGACGGAAGGGTCCTCAATTAGGGGCTGACAAATCTTGGCCAGCAGCTCCCAGCCCTCCGGTTCTTGGGGGATCTTAGGTGGACGTGCGAGCTGTGAGGATCTTGTTTGCATTGATGAAACATGACTGCTAATAACACAGAGAGAATGCTTACCGCCCCGGAGCATGTGTCCCTAATTTCCAGGGGGTCGGGATCTCATTAATCTTCCTGTGTTCTTACAGTTCTGAGCCAGTTCACCTTTCAAAGGACAGGATTTGATGAAGGCGGAGGTAAATTTCTCTGCCGTAGAGCAGCTGCTCTTTCCCTGAGACACATGGATGGAGATAGTTTATCTGGGGTGTCCTTTTGATGAAGATAAAGCTGAATTTGGTATTTATTACTGTTTGGTCACCAGAGTCAGCACAATAGAAATCAAACGCTTTTCTGACAAAGGTCGTATAGTGATCTGATTATTCAGTCTTGGGAAGAGCTATTGGTTGTCCACCAAAAGTCACTCTTCACTTCTTCCTGGCACCAGGTTGGACTCTGCTTGCCAGTCATCTTTTGGGTTGGGTTTGGCTATGTGGCTGAGATCTTGGCAACAGATGGGAGTTTCCCTTTCCATACCTGGGATTTAAGACAGGGGCTTCCTCCTTGCACTTTCTCTCGTTCACGGCTGGGACCCTCGGAGACCCATCTCCACCAAGAAGGCAAGGAGAAGACTGTGGCATGGATGGGGCAATCTGGCAGCAGAGCCACTCACCACCATGGACAGCTCCCTTGGGGCTGTTTGTTAGAAGAAAACCAGTCGCCATTGAGTTGACTCTGACTCATGGTGACCCCATGGGTGTCACAGAGGAACTGCAACCCACTGGCTGATTTTTCGGAAGTAGATCACCAGGCATTTATTCCAAGGCACCTCTGGGTGGACTCGAACCTTCAACCTTTCGATCAGAAGTTGAGCAAAATCTGCTGGCACCCCCAAAAAGCCAAACCAAACCAGTGGTAGTTGAGTCGACTCTGAATCATGGTGACCCCAACTGTGCTCTGTAAAGTTTTCTTGGCTATACTCATTTCTTTTTAAATAATATTTTATTGTGTTTTCAGTGAAGGTTTACACAGCAGTTAGGTTTCCATTCAACAATTTCTACACAAGTTGTTCAGTGACATTGCTTACGTTCTTCACAACTCATGAACATTCTCATTATTTCCATTCTGGTTGTTCTGTTTCCCTTTATCTAGTTTCCCTGTCTCCTCACCTTCTCATCTTTGTTTTAAAGTCATCGTTGACCGTTTGGTCTCATACAGGTGGTTTTATAAAGAATCACAGTAATTACAGATGCTTTTCACTATTTTGTGAACCAGTTTGTCATTTAGCTCCAAGGTGACCTCAGGGATTAGTTTCAGTTCAAGGTTTGAAGAATATCTCAGGGCAACAGTCTCAGGGAGTCCCCCCAGTCTCAGCCAGCCCAGTAGCTCCTTTTTTTTTTTTTTCTTTTTTTTAAGGAACTTGAGGTTCTGTTCTGCATTTTTCTCCCATTCTATCAGAGTCCATTCTTGGCTATAATCTTTATGGGAGCAGATCACCAGAACCTTCTTCCATGGAGTTGCTGGGTGGGTTGGAGCTACCAACTTTCACATTAGCAGCCGAGCACTTCACCACTGCACCACCAGCTGTGTTGTTGTTGTTTTTAGGTGCCGTCCAGTTGGTTCTGGCTCATAGTGACCCCATGTACAACAGAATGAAACACTGCCCGGTCCTGTGCCATCCTCACAATCGTTATTATGCTTGAGCCCATTGTTGCAGCCGCTGTGTCAGTCCATCTCATTGAGGGTCTTCCTCTTTTTCGCTGACCCTCTACTTTACCAAGCATGACGTCCTTCTCCAGGGACTGATCCTTCCTGATAACATGTCCAAAGTACATGAGATGAAGTCTCGCCATCCTTGATTCTAAGGAGCATTCTGGCTGTACTTCTGCTTCTTCTTCTTCTTCTTCTTTTTTTTTTTATTGTACTTTAGATGAACGTTTACAGGGCAAATTAGTTCCTCATTGAACAGTTAACACACATATTGTTTTGTGACATTGGTTAACAACCCCATAACATGTTCACACCTTCCCTTCTCGACCTTGGGTTCCCCCATTACCAGCTTTCCTGTCCCCTCCTGCCTTCTTGTCCTTGCCCCTGGGCTGGTGTGTCTGTTAAGTCTCATTTTGTTTTATGGGCCTGTCTAATCTTTGGCTGAAGGGTGAACCTCAGGAGTGACTTCATTACAGAGCTATAACGGTGTCCGGGGGCCATACTCTTGAGGTTTCTCTAGTCTCTGTCAAGCCAGTAAGTCTGGTCTTTTTTTGTGAGTTAGAATTTCGTTCTACATTTTTCTCCAGCCCTGTCTGGGATCCTCGGTTGTGATCCTTGTAGGAGCAGTCAGTAGGGGTAGCCAGGCACCATCTAGTTGTGCTGGACTCAGTCTGGTGGAGGCCTTGGTAGCTGTGCTCCATTAGTCCTTCGGACTAATCTTTCCCTTGTGTCTTTGGTTTTCTTCATTATCCCTTGCTCCAGATAGGGTGAGACCAGTGAAGTATCTTAGACGATAACTCACAAGTTTTTAAGACCCCAGGCACTCCTCACCAAAGTACAATGTAGAACATTTTCTTTATAAACTATGTTATGCCAGTTGAGCTAGATGTTCCCAGAGACCATGGTCCCCATACTGGCTGTACTTCTTCCAAGACAGATTTGTTTGTTCTTTTGGCAGTCCATGGTATGTTCAATATTCTTTGCCAAAACCGTAATTCAAAAATGTCAATTCTTCTCCAGTCTTCCTTATTCATTGTCCAGTTTTCACATGCATGTGAGGCAATTGAAAACACCATGGCTTGGGTCGGAGGCACCCTAGTCCTCAAAGTGACAGGTATAGGATTTAGGATTTACAACACATATTCTTAGGGGGCACAATTCAATCCACAACACCAGGCAAATCTGAAAGTTCAATGAAATAAAGCTGTAAAGAAGGTCCTAGACAAACGTTTACTGGATAAGAATATATGCAACTTTACTTCTTAGGGAGCCCTGGTGGCACAGTGGTTAAGAGCTCAGCTGCTAATCAAAAGTTGGAATCTACCAGGCGCTCCTTGGAAACCCTATGGGGCAGTTCTACTCTGTCCTATAGGATCGCTGTGAGTCAGAATTGACTCAACGGCAACGAGTTTTTGCTACTTCTTGGGTGGCAAATGCAATATAGAATTGCCGTTGGGTAAGAAAAATGATCTTTTACATCCTGAGCTTAGTAGGATAACTGGCTGTAGTTCTGAGGTGCTCACGGCCCTGACCAACACTTCCAGGTAAGGGTGTACGTAAAATTCACCATTTCATGGTGCACGACTCGGTGATTTTTAGGATATTCACAGAGTTGTACAATCATCACCAATATCTAATTCCAGAACATTTTCATCACCCCCTACAAAATCCCGTAACCAATAGAAGTCACTCCCCATTCCCTGCTCCAAGCCCTAGGCAACCACTAATCTACTCTCTGTCTCTAGGGATTTGCCTATTCTGCATATTTTATGTACATGGAATGATACCATGTTTGTCTTTTTTTGTATGGCTTAATTGCACTCCACATGTTTTCAAGGTTCTTCCATGTTGTAGCGTTTATCAGCACTTCATTCCTTTTTACGGCTGAGTAGTATTCCATTGTACGGATATACTTAATGAGAGGATGGTGAGACTTCGTCTCTCATACTTTGGACATGTTATCAGGAGGGACCAGTCCCTGGAGAAGGGCATCATGCTTAGTAAAATACAGGGTCAGTGAAAAAGAGGGAGACCCTCAATGAGATGGATTGACACAGTGGCTGCAACAATGGGCTCAAGCATAACAACGATTGTGAGGATGGCACAGGATGGGGCAGTGTTTTGGTCTATTGTACACAGAGTGGCTATGAGTTGGAACTGCCTCGACAGCACCTACCAACCCCAACAACAACAACTGCTTTCTTAGTAAGGGGTGTGCTAGTGGGACAATATGTCCTCTCTGAATAAGACAAGGCCACAGACCCTGTAGGTAAATGATCTGTCTGGTACGCAGAGTGACTTTGGCTGAGAGTGGGAAGGAAGCCGCCTTTTGTGGGTACTTTCTTGGTTAAACGCCAAAGTTAAAGCGTAGCCTAGACTCTGGGACACGTACTAACATGTATCTAACAACAACCAAGAGACCAAATGGGAAATAGAAATGCTGGGTGGGCAGATGAGTGTCGGGGAATTCCCTGGCTGGCCTCCTTGTGACGGACTGCTCCTAGATTCATATGATAACAAGCCAAGCCCACACGCTCATAGAATCACACGCTCAGTCCAGCCCATGGGGGCAGTGATGGTTCAGTGGTAGAATCCTCGCCTTCCATGCGGGAGACCCAGGTTTGATTCCCGGCCAATGCACCTCATGCGTAGACACCACCCATCTGTCAGTGCAGGCTTGCGTGTTGCTATGATGTCAAACAGGTTTCAGTGGAGCTTCTAGAATAAGACAGACTAGGAGGAAAGGACTGGCAATCTACATCTGAAAATCAGCCCATGAGAACCCTATGAGTCACAAAAGTCCAATCTGAAATCTATCAAGGGGATGGCACAGGACCGGGCAGCGTTCCACTCCGTTGTGCATGGGCTCACCATGAGTTGGTGTCAATTCAGTGGCAGGTCACAAAGACAACCAAAGAGGTGTAGAGAACAGGAGAGCCTCATTCCAGCCACCCCAACGTCTGATTTGAGGCCCCAATGCCCTCTGCAGGGCTCTCTCCAGCTGAACCTTCCACGAGCTCCACCCCCCACCTCCCCGTAGCCCGTATCCACAGGGACATATCCTATTATTCTTGGATCTGAAATGCAACACAGTTTTCCATCTCTGTGACCATATCGTTGTAGAGTGTGTTGGAGTCCATTCTGACTCACAGAGACCCCATGTGTTACAGAGTAGAGCTGCCCTGGAGTTTCCCCTGGTGGTGTAGTGGTTAAGTGCTACAGCTGTTAAGCAAAAGGTCGGCAGTTCAAATCCACCAGCCTCTCCTTGGAAACTATATGGGGCACTTCTACACTGTCCTATAGGGTCACTATGAGTTGGAATCGACTCGACAGCAAAGAGGTTTTTTTTAGTCTTTACAAGAGCACATCACCAGGTCTTCTGCAGAGCCAATGGGTGGGTTCAAACCTCCAACCTTTACGTTAGTAGTTGATGGCAAACTGATTGCCCCACCCGGGGACCTTATCATGGACCCATGACCAGGATAAGAATGTGCCCAGATCCTTCCGAACACTTAAAAACAATGTATCACCAAAAAGTTCCCTGCAAACAGTGTATCACCTTGTTACAATGCTGCTTAACTTCACCCTTCAGGGGCATCAAGATAATTAACAGTGGTGGGAGATTAGAACAAGGACGGGGTGGGGGTAGTTGTTGTTGTTGGGTGCTGTCGAGGCAAATCTGACTCATAGGGACCCCATGTGGTACAGAGTAGACCTGCGCCATATAGTTTTCAAGACCGTAATCCTTACTGAAGCCCACTGCCACATCTTTCTCCCTGTGTCCTCAATGATCCCCATGGCATGCTCTCCAGCCTTCTTGGCTTCTGGGTCCCATGGAGCCACCTGTCTTGCTTAGTTTGCCCATCAGGATATCAGACAGGCAGGTGGAACACAGCTTTATTTAAAACTCACAAGGCAATAGGAAGGAAACATGTAAAAGGAAGCCTGACAAGTAGTGCTCAGGCCACTTTACATGTGTTCTACATTCTGAGTGTGAGGCACCAGGGTAAGCTCTGCCAAGTGATCTTCCACATAATGTCATTTTTAAGGTGCTGGCTTACCTGGGGCCTGTGAATTATTGAACCATGAATATTATAGGAGGGATTATTTATAATAAATCGTGTAAAACTGCAAATGTCTCATAATCAGAATTTGTCAAATGTTGGTGAACAAGGGAAACATGGTTTACAACTTTCCTCAAGAATGAGCCCCCAAAATTGAACGGCATAAGAGCTAATGGGAAAAGCATCCAGTCCCCCCCCTCATAAATACCAACCAGGCTCATATAAACTAAACGATTAGGCGCATTCGACATTTTCATTTGTAACTGTAAAAGCTGGCAAAAAAAGGTAATTTACGGAGCGCTCCGTTCTCAGCAGCTCTCGGGCATGAAGCGTCCTAACTCCATTTCATCCGCTGTTGTATGAAGGGAGTCCCGGTGGTGCAAACGGAGAACGCGCTCAGCTGCTAACTGAAAGGTTGCAGGTTCGAGTCCACCCAGAGGCACCTCGGAAGAAAGGTCTAGTGATCTAGTTCTGAAAAATCAGCCATCGAAACCCTGTGGAACACAGTTCTACTCTAACACGCATGGGGTCACCATGAGCTGGAATTGCTGCTACGGCAACCGGTTCTATTCTTCTGATACATTCAGCGTGCTATAACCTTGTGATTTTGAATTCCAGTATATGCACGTCCCAGGTGGCGCCAATGGTTAAGCACTCAGCTCCCAAGCAAAAGGTTGGGGGTTTGAGTCCACCCAGAGGCACTGCAGAAGAAAGGCCTGGCAATCTAGTTCTGAAAACTCAGCCATTGAAAACCCTGTGGAGCACAGTTCTACTCTGACACACATGGGTCTGTCACAAGTGTGGGTGCACTCAATGGCAACTGGTTAGGCCATCTTTCAGGAAATTAAGTGCAGGATTTCTTTCTCTTTTGATAGCAACGATCCTCAGCTCTCTCAGACTTTTTGGCACCTTATCGATGTCCTAGGTGGTTTTTTCACAGTTGTTGTTGTTACTGGACTTCGAGTCGATTCTGACTCATGACAACTCCCTGTGTGTCGAGTAGGACTGCCCCATAGGGTTTTCCAGGCTGTGGTCTTTACGGGAGCAGATTGCCAGGTCTTTCTTCCGAGGAGCCGCTGGGTGGCTTCGAACCGCCAACCTTTAGTTCACTCTTTCTCATTTGATGTTATTCCACAGTTGTTAAGCACACTTTTTCACTCTTGTGCTTCTTCGTTATCATTTTAATGACTAGACAGTATGTGGTTGGGTGTTTTGGTTGGCTATTCTAAACTTACCTAAAGGTGGGTCGATTTAAACATCTCTTCACATGGAAGACATGGTTTCATGTTTCTAAAGAAAAGTTTCCTCTCCCCTTCAGCCCTGAGAAAATCACAGACTTTGTGAGTTGTGTTTACTCTTGTGTCTGTCCACCAACAGCTAAGGAAGCTGTTAGTGCTTCCCATACAAGGACTGTGTAGGTGGGAGATTGCTCAAGAGGAAAAGTCAGAAAGATAATAACCAAAAGCACTCACTGCCGCTGAGTTGATTTCGACTCACAGCGACCCTCTAGGACAGAGCAGAACTGCCCCATAGGGTTTCCAAGGCTGTGATCTTTACGGAAGCAGACTGCCACATCTTTCCCCCATGGAGTGGCTGGTGGTTTCAAACCGCCGACCTTTTGGTTAGCAGCCGAATGCTTTAACCACTGCGCCACCAGCCTAGGAAAACCCTATGGGGCAGTTCTACTGTGCAACACATGGGGTCGCCATGAGTTGGGAATCAACTTGACAGTAATGGGTTTGGTTTGTTTTTCTTCATTATGTGAATTGGATCATTCCCTAGTAGGGTGGGTTCTAAATCTAATCACTTCTGAGTTATAAACAGAGCAGAATGGACACAGAGACACACACGAGGCAGAAGGGAGAGGAAAACAAACAGCAGAGACAGACGCCATCTACTAGGATTGCTGGAAGCTTCTGGAAACTGAAATAGACAAGAAACAACCTTTCCCTAGAGCCAGTGCCCTGAATTCAGACTTCCAGCCTCCAGAAGGATAAGAAAATACATTGTTGTTGTTTAAAGCCATCCACTTGCGGTGTTTTTGTTACAGCAGCACTAGATGACCAAGACAATGGGCACAGGGTTTTCTTTTGGGGTGCTGTAAATGTTTTGGAGCCCTGGTGGTGCAGTGGCTAAGAGCTCGGCTGCTAACCTTTCAGTTTGAATCCACCAGGCGCTCCTTGGAAACCCTATGGGACACTTCTGGTCTGTCCTATAGGGTCGCTATGAGTCGAAATCGACTCAATGGCAACAGGCTTGGTTTTTTTTTTCTTTTGGTAAACGTTTCAGAACAAGATAGAGGTGGTGGTTGGACAACACTGAGAACATACACAATGCCACCCAACCTTCTGCTGTAAAACGGTTAATGGTGAAAGTTATGTGATGTGAATTTTACCTTAATTAATAAAAACAAAGGCTTACTCACAGATCACCACCCCAGAACCACAGTCTCCACGCCGTGTGGGGGACCATGGACCCTCATTGGCCCAAATAACCGCCACTTCCGGGGCTTCCAGGAGCTGCGGAGATAAACCCCAGGTTTGAGGAGGTCAGGTGAAGCTCATTCTCCCTGCATCTGATAGAAGTCAGGGCAGAATTCCTTCCGGCCACACCGTGCACGGGTCTCAGGAACGGCGATGGTATTTAAATCCTCCTGTAAACCTCTGCCTTGGAGGACCCCGTGTGCTTCATCGGAAAATCATTGCTAATTTTGTTTCCTATTTTGTATAATTCTTTTTTTTTTACTCAGGTGGGGCAATGCAGAGCCCCATTTGTCTTCACTTAGCTAGCTTCATCCAATAAGCACTCCCTGCTGACGGGGTTCTCAGGAAGAATTGGAAATGGCAGCCAGGGTAGGGGGGCGGTGCGTGTGAGTGGGGCTGCTGGAGATAGGGTCTAACCCCGCTGGAGTCAAAGGAAGCACGGCTGCTATTTGCATCCTGGTTCCAACACTCATTTCATACTCGACCTCTTGGGTAGCCTTCATTGGTTAAGTGGGTGTTATCATCCTCAACGATACGCTTGCCGTTGAGTCAACCCTGACTCACGGCGGCCCGGCATGTGTCACAGCAGAACTGTGCTCTACAGGGTGTTCAATGGCTGTTTTCAGAAGTAGATTGCCAAGACTTTCTTCTGAGGTGCCTCTGGGTGGACTTGAACCTCCAACCTTTTGGTTAGCACCCAAGCGCTTGAACCATCTGTACCACCTGGGGACTCCTGTGGTGTCATAGGGCTGCTGTAACAGAGCACCACAAAGTTGGGGGACTCTCTCTCAGATCTGGAGGCTGGGAGTCTACATTAAGGGCATCAGTAGGGACAGGTTGTCTCCATCCACTCTCAAGGAAGACTCTTGCCTCTTCCAGCTTCTGATGGGCTTGGTGTTCCTGGCATTCCTGGGCGTGTGGATACATCTTCACATGGTTGCTTCTTCCTGTGGGGCTCTCTCTCCCTGTTTGTTCTCCCTTTCTGTAGGGTACCACTCAAATGAGGATTAGGATTAGGGCCCGCCTTACTCAGGGATGACCTCTTGTTAACCTAGCTGGTCATCTCTTTAGAGACCTAGTTTCCAAACATGCTCACATTCACAGGTTCCAGGGTTTAGGACTTTAACACGTCTCTTGGGGGACACCATTCAACCCACAACAATGGTGTGATTTCTAACCTGAAATTATAAGAGGAGGGAACACTCTGAGACAAGACTTCCTCATCAACGGTCCTCACCCTCAACCCCCAAAACCGGTTGCTGTTGGGTCAGGTCCGACTCATGGCGACCCCATGTGTGTCAGAGTAGAACAGCGCTTCACGGGATCTTCAGTGGCTGATTTTCCAGAAGCAGATCACCAGGCCTTTCTTCCGAGGCACCTCTGGGTGGACTCAAATCTCCAATCTTTCAGTTAGCAGGGTAGTAAATGTTTGCACCACCCAGAGTAGCACCTCAAATTCTAGAACCCCAACAGAGAAGATTATTGAAGGAACATTCTTGGGAATTAAACGGAGAGATGAGGGAGAAAGATTATGAACTCAGGGGAAGCTAGAAGGAAGAACATGATTCAGAGAGGTGGTTGCTCCCCCCGTGTTATGGGAGGAGAAATAACAGAGAATTGGAGGTGGGTGGTGCAAATGGTTAAGTGCTCAGCTGCTAGCTAAAAGGTTGGAGGTTTGCGTCCACTCAGAGGTGCCTCAGAAGAAAGGCCTGCTGATATGCATCTGGAAAATCAGCCACTAAAAACCCTATGGAATAAAGGGGGTAAAATGTGGAACAGAACTTCAAATTCTCAAAGAATCCAGACTTACTGGTCCCATAGAGACTGGAGGAATCCCCGAGACTATTGCCATGTGATACTCTTTAAACCTTGAACTGAAACTATCCCCTGAAGTCATCTCTTAAGTAAATAACAGGTTTACTCAAAGAGTAAATAGTTTTATGCTTGAGAACTGTGCTCTTTTAACAATTATTCATGTGCCACCAAATGAACTGCAGTTACTCTAAAGTCCAGATGAGAAGTTTGGGGGCAGTGAGACTAGATTAACAGAAGTGAAACAACCAGAATGTAAATCATGAGAATGTTGCTACAAACTGAAGAATGTAACCAATGTCAATGTCTCTGAACATTATGTGTAGAAATTGCTGAGCGGGAACCTGTTTTGCTGTGTATACTTTCACCAAAAATACAATAAAAAATATTTTTAAAAAGAAAGAAAGAAAGGAAATTACCCTATGGAGCACAGTTCTACACTAACTCACTTGGGGTCTTCATGAGTCAGAGTCGACTTGACAGCAACTAGTTTTTTTGATGCGCTTGGGAGATGCCGACCATTGTCAACAAGACCAGCCACTGCCTTCTAGTTTATCAGTAAACGTGGATGAATGTTTTGTGCCTTGTAATGCAGAATTTAGAGAACCCCTTTGAAGGACATGCTGATAAAAATCACCTCCAATCTTCAATACGTAATGGACACAGAGCAGCAGAAAACAGAAGACTTGAACTGCACCACAGAAGTTGTTATGGATTGAATCGTGTCCCCCCAAAATATGTGGTAGCTTGGTTAGACCATGATTCCCAGTATTGTGTGGTTGTCCTCCATTTCATGGTTGACGTAATTTTCCTATGTGTTGTAAACCCGAGTCTCTGCCTGTGGTTAATGAGGCAAGTTTGGGTTATGTTAAAGAGGATTAGGGTGGGATGTAACACCCTTAGTCAGGTCACAGCCCTGATCCTATAAAGGGAATTTCCCTGGGGTGTGGCCTGCATCACCTTTTATCTTACAAGAGATAAAAGGAAAGAGAAGTGAACAGAGAGTTGGGGACCTCGTACAACCAAGAAAGCAGTGTCAGGAGCCGAGCGCTTCCTTTCAACCCTGGGTCCCTGCATGGAGAAGCTCCTAGACTAGGGGAAGACTGATGACAAGGACCTTCCCCCAGAGCTGGCACAGAGAAAGAAAGCCTTCCCCCGGAGCTGGCACAGAGAAAGAAAGCCTTCCCCCGGAGCTGGCACAGAGAAAGAAAGCCTTCCCCCGGAGCTGGCACAGAGAAAGAAAGCCTTCCCCCAGAGCTGGCACCCTGAATTTGGACTTGTAGCCTACTAGACTGTGAGAGAATACATTTCTCTTTGTTAAAGCCATCCCCTAGTGGTATTTCTGTTGTAGCAGCACTAGATGACTGAGACACCATCCACTTGTGGTGTTTCTGTTACAGCAGCACTAG
>NW_004444070.1:7267323-7282133 GCF_000243295.1 Trichechus manatus latirostris | reverse complement strand
TTTCTGTTACAGCAGCACTAGGTGACTGAGACACCATCCACTTGTGGTGTTTCTGTTACAGCAGCACTAGGTGACTGAGACCCCATCCACTTGTGGTGTTTCTGTTACAGCAGCACTAGATGACTGAGGCACCCTCCACTTGTGGTGTTTCTGTTACAGCAGCACTAGGTGACTGAGACACCATCCACTTGTGGTATTTCTAATATTCTATTACGGCAGCACTAAATGACTAAGACAGAAGTTAAAATTGGCTTTCAAAAGAACAGAATTTGGAAGGGCAGACGAGGTGTTGTGGTGTTTGAAGACGTTTTGCTTGAAATGAGGGCAAGCTTAGGCACACAGAGGACGAATGAAAAATATGAGGCTGAGTTCTCTCCCACTCCTTAAGCTGCAGGCTGCTATTGTTAGTTGTCCTTGAGCCAGAAACGGCCTTAGGTATAACAGAAGGAAACGTTACCCAGTCCTACACCATCTGCACGCTTGCTGGTAAGTATGAGTCCATTGTTGCAGTTACGAGGAAAAAGTAAGAGGTAAAAATATTTGAGGAAAGACAGTGATTTCAGAGCACACAGGACCAAGCCTGATGCATAAAAACAATCATTTGCAAAGGACCCCTGAAGTGATTCAGTGGCATATATTTTCTATGCCCTTTAGGGGGATGGTGAAAAATGGCCAGCAAAGAAACTTAGTTCCTCAAGTAAAGGAAAGACGTGAGGGAGCTTAGAAATCAAAAGGGGGACTAGTGTTCTACATCCTAGTTTGGTGAGTACTGTCTGCGGTCTTGCAGGCTTGTGACTGATCATCTAAGATAGAACTACTGATCGCCACTGTTCCAGAGCACAACAGAAAGAAAGAAAGCAAAGACTCAAAGAAAATAATAGTCTACAGGACAAACAGTCTACATGAACTATGGCCTCATCTACCCTGAGACCAGAAGAACTAGATGGTGCCCAGCTACCACTATTGACTGTTTCTACCAGGGACACGATACATGAACCCTGACAGAAGAGGAGAAAAATGTGGAACCTCAAATTCCTAACAAAAGAAACGAAAACAAACAGAAAACCAGATCTACTGAACCAGTTGAGACTGGAGGACTCCCCGAGACTATTGCCCTGAATCAAAACTATCCCCTGAGGCCACCTTGTAGCTAAATAACAAACTGGATAAAATAATAAAGAATATCACCCGTGAGTGCCGTGCTCCTTTAAAATATCACCTATAGGAGACCAAACGGTCAACCATGACTTGAAAACAAACATGAGAAGGTAAGGGGGCAGGGAAACTAGATAAAGGGAAACAGAACAACCAGAACGGAAATAATGAGAATGTTCACGCACTGTGAAGAATGTAACCAATCTGGCTGAACAACTTGGGTAGAAATTGTTGAAGGAGAACCTAAACAGCTGTGTAAAACTTCACCAAAAATACAATTTTTTATATATATATATATTTGAAAAAAATATAGACTCCCTGGAAGAAGGGAGAGGCAAGGTTGAAGATGGCAGCCACCTTCATCCCAAAGGTGTGACCCTCCCAGAGGTGGAACCCAGGGACCAGAGCAGGAAGCAGGAATGCCAGAGGACGCAGGACGTGGGAAGATTTCTAGAAAGATTTCTTTCTAGTGGTTGGGTGCTAGGGAGGGGTCAGTGTTGACACATCGGAAGTCAAAGAACAACCCCATTTTTTATGAGGGCTCTGAGACCACATGTCTTAGTTCCCTAGTGCTGCTATAACATAAATACCACAAGTGGGTGGCTTTAACAAAAAGAAATTTGTTTTCCCACAGTTCAGGAGGCTGGAAGTCCGAATTCAGGGCACCAGCTCTAGGGGAAGGTTGTCTCACTGTTGGCTTTGGGGGAAGGTCCTTGTCCCAGCTTCAGAAGCCCTGGCATTCCTGGGTTCCTTGGCCATCTCCACATGACATCTATCTTTCCTCCGTTTGTACTCTCTTGTCTCGGTGTCTGCTGCTATTGTTAGTTGCCCTCAAGTCGATTCAACCCCAGTGTGTGCAGAGTAAAACTACTCCATAGGGTTTTCAAGCCTGTGACCTTTTGGAAGCAGATCTCCAGGGCCTTCTTCTAAGCTGCCTTTCGGTAGGCTTACTTAAACCACCAACCTTTCAATTAGCAGCCAAGCTGTTAGCCATTTGCACTACCCAGAAACTCCTTGTCTCTGTGTCTAATCTGCTTTTTTTTAATATTCCCAAAGTGATTAGGTTTAGGACACACCCTACACTGGCATGGCATCATTGACATACCAAAGAAAACCCTATTCCCAAACGGGATTACCGTATTTTATCCAAATAACGCGCACCTTCGGGGTTTGTTTGCCAGCTTCCCCTTTCCCGCCTAGGGGCACCCTCACAAGCATCGCCAGGACAATCCTCTTCCACATGTTGCTGTAAAAAATTAGCATATCGTGCTTACGAAATTACCTCTTGCAGGAGAGGGGAAAACAAACCCAGGTGCGTAAAATAAAGTACATCCTCGGGTACAGGGGTTTGGAGTCCAACACATCATTTTGTGGGGGATACAGTTTAATCCATAACACCCAGTTCCAGTGTTCGCTCTTCCTCCTGCACGTGGGTGTAGAGTGCTTAATTACGAGCACGTGACGGCTTGGAGATGATGCGCAGAAATGTTATGAAACGAAACGGGTGATCTCCCACCTCCTGCAGCTCTCCCCAGCGCTAAGCGCAACTGTGACGGCTGCTGCGAAGCTCTTGTCCAAACCGATGTCTGCTTCTCCGTTTCTGTTCCTCCCTTTCATCAGGCACTCACGTTCCTTTCCTTCTTACGGTGTAAACGTAGCCAGATCCAGGTGCCGGGAGCCAGGACGCATTGCCGCAGAATTCTTCCTCTGGTGTAACGAAGCTCAGCCAATGGCCGGAGCGCCTTCTAGACATGTGTTTCCAATCGGGCAACAATGGCTCAGGTTTGTTTGCACTCATAAATAATGAATTTTTCCTGGACCGCAATTCAAGATTGCCTAAATTAGGCTCTCCAACTAGGTAATTGACCCCGGACACATGCTGGGTCAGCGTGGTCAGCAAGCCAGTGCCCCCGTGTGCTGAGGGGTTGGTCCACAGGATTGATGGCGGACCCCAGTAAAAGGAAAACGGGGGCTGGGGGGGAGGAAGGAAGGGTAGTGTGCGCCAATGTCTGCAGAAACAAGTGTGCTTGATTATCTGCAGCTAATGGCGAAACAAACGCCATTTGTGGGTCTAATTTACTGAGCATCAGGGATGGCAGAGTTGAGGTAATTCACTTTCATATCGAGATTTACGTGCAGGGCCCAAGGACTAATTTCCATAAGGCATTTACAAAATCCATCTTGTCCTCCGAGGTTGTGAGAAGTGGGTGCTTCCACGGGCTGTTGACCCAGCAGCCCCTCCCCACACCAGCCCGTGATTGTTTTTTTTTTTTTTTTTTTCACCTATTTTTCTTTCTTTTGCTTGGGTCTACACTGACATGAGTGACCATTTGTACAGCAGGCTGGGTGTCAGGGGCCAGCAAGTGGTAACCATTTAATGGGCCCAAGGAAGGAGGTGCCAGTGTGGGCAAGGAGACTATTGCAGGGTTGATCAGATGTACGGAACTCCTAGGCACTCAGGTCTGCTGTGTGATGGTGCATGTGTGTCTTCTGTGTGCAATGATTCTGCAGGTGACTTGATTCATCTCTGGAAGTTAAGGGCTCAATTATTGTTCCTAGCTGCCTTCAAGTGAGCCCCTGACTCCTGGTGACCCCAAGCACAACAGAATGAAACACTGCACCATCCCCATCATTGGCTGGGGGATTGGACCATTGTGATCCAGAGGGTTTTCACTGGCTGTTTTCGGAAGGACATCACCAGAACTTTCTTCCTAGTCTTAGTCTGCAAGCTCAGCTGAAACTTGTTCAGAGTCACAGCAACATGCAAGCCTCCACTGACAGACGGGTGGTGGCTGTGCATGAGGTGCATTGCCCGGGAATCGAACCTGGGTCTTCCACATGGGAGGTGAGGATTCTGCCACTGATCCATCTCTGCCCTCAAAACAATATTAAACCAATTGCTGTTGAGTCAACCCCCGACTCATGGTGACCCCATGCACAATGAACAAAATGCTGCCCAGTCCCGCGCCATCTCCATGAACAGTTGTGGATGAGACTGTTGGGATCTATAGGGTTTTCTTTTCTTTTTTACTTTTAATACCTTTTATTACATCCTTGGTCTTTGAGGAGGTGTCTGTGTTATCCCACAAAGCCATTGTAACAGAGGAGATTTAAGACTGTAAAGAACCAAGGCAAAAGGCCACATAAAGTAACTCATTTCACCACAGGCCTGGTGATCTACTCCCAGCCAGTCAGCCACTGACTGGGGAGCACAGTTCTGCTCTGACACACATGGGGTCACCATGAGTCAGCATCGACTCGATGGCAACAATTTTTTATTATAAATATATATATTTTTTGTTATGTGCATATGTTGCTTTGGAAAAATGATTAGATCTATGTCTTCAAGGGTCTGTAAAACTTTGGAGATTTTGGAATCGCCCCATGTACAGTTAACTCCCCTCTTCTACTGGGATGTTAGGAGAATGCCATGGACATCGAGAAATTCACCAGGAAACTTCTCTCATCACCAGCAGATCTCCAAATCAACGTCTGTGATTCGTACAAGTCAGCCCCCACACAGAGACACTCGGACGCTCAAATGGTTCCCATAGAAATGGCAAGAATATCACAGACAGCCTCCTATCCATCCCAGGGCGTCCTCCACCCCAAATACACAATCCTAGAAGGACAAGAAAGCAGGGACTCCCAGACAGAATCCCTCTTGCTTCTGTCTCAGGCAGGTTTAAAGATGGGAGCTGATGAAACACACAGTAGTGTTTTTTTCTGTATGTCTGTTGTTCATTCTGGCTGTACGTCTTCCAAGACGAGTTTGTTGTTGTTGTTGTTGGGTGTATTGAGTCAATTTCAATTCATAGTGACCCCATATGTCAGAGAAGAACTGCTCCATAGGGTTTTCCAAGCTGTAATCTTTACAGGAGCAGATCACCAGTCTCTTCTACTGTGGAGTAGCTGGGTGGGTTCAAACCACTGACTTTTTGGTTAACAGCTAAGCATTGAACTGTTGCACCAACAGGGCTCTTTCTGTATGTATAGCAACTGAAATATGCTTATTAAAAAGAATTTTTTAAAAAGATAAGTGTCTTAGTTATCTAGTGCTGCTGTAACAGAAATACCATAAATGGATGGCTTTAACCAACAGAAGTTTATTCTCTCACAGTCTAGTAGGCTAAAAGTCCAAATTCAGGGTGCCAGCTCCAGGGGAAGGCTTTCCCTCTCTGTCGGCTCTGGAGGAAGGACCTTGTTATCAATCTTCCCCTGGTCTAGGAGCTTCTCAGCACAGGGACCCCGGGTCCAAAGGATTCGTTGTGCTCCCAGTGCTTCTTTCTTGGTGGTATGAGGTCCCCCTGTCTCTCTGCTCGCTTCTGTCTTTTATATCTCAAAAGAGATTAACTCAAGATACAACCTAATCTTGTAGATTGAGTCCTGACTTATTAACATAACTGCCACGAATTCCGCCCCATTGAGATCATAGAGGTAGGATTTATAACACGTAGGAAATTCACATCAGATCACAAAATGGTGGACAATCACACAGTACTGGGAATCATGGGCTAGCCAAGTTGACACACATTTTTGGGGGGATACAATCCAATCCGTAACAATAAGGAAAGGCAAATGTATAGAGACCAAAGTTTATTAGTGGTTACCAGGGGCAGGAGGTTGGGGGAAGAGGAGGTTAACAGTGATGGAAAAACCACATTGATTAAGGGTAGAGTTCCACAGTGGATTATTGTAATTGCTGTCAATAAGTTGTACACCTGTAAAAAGTTGAAATAGCAAAAGTTGTGTGATAGTTATATTTACAACAATGACAAAAAAAAAAAAAAGAGTAGCTGCTGAGGCTGCTTGTGTACAACCAAACACCTCATGGGATTTGGGTCCTTGGTTTAAAATTTTAGGGTCATGGTTTCATGGGACATCCCAGTTAATTAGCCTAATAACTTCTTTAGTGCTTCTGTTCTAGCTCCTGGTTTGTTGCGCAGTGCCTGGGGTCTTAAAAACTTGCAAGCAGCCATCCAAGGCACAACAATTGGTCTCTATTCCCCTGGAGCAACAAGGGAAGAAGGATAGTCAGGAATAGGAGGAGGATATGAAATGTGTGGCTAATTGCCTCCATGAACAACTGCCTCTTTTACCATGACACCAGAAGAACTGGCTGGTGCCAGGCTACCATTATGGAATATATTGATCAAAGATTCTACAGAGGTATCCTGATCAAAAGGGGGAAAATGTAGAACAGAATTTAAAATTTTCATGGAATCCGGACTTTCTGGAATCACTGAGGCTGGATGAACTCCTGAAAATATTGCCCTGAAATAATCTAGAAACTTTAAACCAAAAATATCCCCGAAAGTCATCTTTAAACCCAACAACAGTCTAGCTTAACTAGTAAAGAATGTCTACCTTGAGCACTGTGCTCTTTTAAGAACTGTCTACATGGGATCAAATTAACCACAGTGACTAGAAAGATTAGATAGGAAACTTAGGGCCAGTGAGTTTATGTTCATGAGAGAGGAACAACTCAGAAAAGGAGCTTGAGAATGGTTACATGATTTGAAGAATGTAACCAATGTCACTGAATGGTACCTATAGGAACAGTTGAATCTGTGTATGTTTTGCTTTGTATATTCTCAACAACAAAATAAATTAGAAAAGCACTTTAACCTTCTGTATGAGTTTCTTGTTGCTGCTGAACAAATTTCCACGAACAAGGAGGCTTAAACAAGATGAATTTGTTCTCTCTCAGTTGTGGAGACGAGAAATCTGAAATCAAGGCGTGGGCGGGGTCGCGGTCCCTCCTGAGGCTGTAGGGGAGGATCCTTCCTCGTCTCTCCCAGCTTCTGGTGGCCCCAGGCATTCCTCGGCCTGTAGATGTATCTTCACAAGGCTATCCTTTCTCTGTCCGTCTCTCTGTGTCTCTTCTCTTTTATAAACACACCAGTCACATGGGATTAATACCCACCCTACTCCAGTATGACCTCATGGTAACTTAAATAATTACATCTGCAAAGACTCTTTTTCCAAATAAGGTCACCTTCCAAGGGGGACATTGATGGTTAATGGGTAGAATTCTTCCCTTCCATGCAGGAGACCCAAGTTCTATTCGTGGCCGTGTGCAGCCCCAACCCAGCTGTCAGTGAAGGGTTGTGTGTTGCTATGATGCTGAACAGGTTTCAGCGGAACTTCCAGACTAAGATGGACTAGGAAGAAAGGCCTGGCCATCTACGTCTAAGAATCAGCCGATGAAAACCCTATGCACCCTGCTAACTCAGAACAGAAGCCACTCCCAAAGTCCACCTTTTGGCCAAAGATTAGAAGGAGCCCTGGTGGTGCAGTAGTTAAAGCGCTCAGCTGCTAACTGAAGGGTCAGCAGTTCAAACCCACCAGCCTCTCTGCAGGAGAAAGATGTGGCAGTCTGCTTCTGTAAAGATTACAGCTTTGGAAACCCTATAGGGCAGTTCTACTCTGTCCTATGTGGTCTATGAGTGAGAATCAACTTGATGGCAACGGGTTTTTTTGTTTTTTGTTTTTGTAACAAACAATAACACAAATGCGGAACACACTTCACACCCGCCCAAATGCAAAGAGGAGAAGGCAGGAAGGGACAGGAAACCTGGACAAATGGACACGGGGAACTCAGGGTGGAAAGGGAAAGGGGGAGAGGGCTGTCACGTTGTGGGGATTGCGATCAGTGTCACAAAACAATTTCTGAATAAGAAACTAATTTGCCCCATACACTTTCACCTAAAAAGAAAAGAATGCTGTGGATCACAATGGTCCAAGTCGACAACCGATCATGGGGACAGTGCAGGACCAGGTAGCATTTCATTCTATTGCGCATGGGGGTCGCTGTGAGTCGGGAGCTGACTCGGTTGGCAGCTAACAACAACGACCTCAGGTACAAGGGTAAGGACTGCAACATATCTTTTTGGGGGATGCAATTCAATCCATAACAGGGCCCTAAATGTTAATTTTCATTCCTTCTGCAGGATGAGGAGGAAACGTGTAGATTTCCAATAGTTAGAGAAGAAATGGCATTTAATAAAGCAGACTCATTCCGGATTCTTTCTTCACTGGGAACAGACCGGAGATTTGAACGTGCGCTGGGGTGTCATTCGTTAACAACTCGGCATTTGACAAGTGAAGGCAGGAAGTGAACAGAACACTTCCTGTTCAAGGAGTTACATTTGTTAAATTAAGGTAGCAAGCCGAGCCTGCAAAGATAAAGGATCATTTTTTATGCTGTTTACACATTACGGGATCCCAGAGGACTACTTACGTGGGGCCATAAACACGCAGGCAGGATGCATAAAACTCAGATGATGGGAGTGTCTCCGGGCAGACGGATTAATTGATTTCTAATGGATGTGCGGGGTGTTTGGGCTTGGATGCTCCCCAGCATTATCTCCAAGTGCTGGGTAACAGTCTTGCATATTTCAAGAAATTAAATCAAATACATCCTTCCCCTATAGGTCCTTTCGTCCTTTGTTTTTAGAACGGGGATTATTGCTCAGGGAATTCTTGGAGCCCTGGCCTTTTTGTGGTGATTCCACGCACAAAGGAACAAATCACTGCCCTGTCCTGGGCCATCCCATGATCTTTTGTGGTTCAGACTTTGTGATCCACGGGGTCCTCATTGGCTGATTTTTGGAGGTCGATCGCCAGGCCTTTCTTCCTAGTCTGTCTTAGTCTGGAAGCTCTGCTGAAACCTGTTCAGCATCACAGCAACACGCAAGCCTCCCCTGGCAGATGGGGGTGGGGAGGGTGGCTGTACATGAGATGCGCTGGCCGGGAATTGAACTTGGGTCTCCTGCATGGAAAGAGAGAGTTCTACCACGGAACCACCACTGCACGCAATACTCTAAAAATAAACCAGACCAAGCCCGTTGCCATGGAGTCGATTCTGACTCATAGCGACCCTATAGGACAGAGTAGAACCGCCCCATAGAGTTTCCAAAGCTGTCAATCTTTACGGAAGCAGACTGCCACATCTTTCTCCTGCGGAGCCGTTTGTGGGTTCAAACTGCTGACATTTCTGTTAGCAGCCGAGCACTTTAACCACTGAGCCACGAGGGTTTCTACTCTAAAAATAGGCATAATTTATTAATAAATGCCTCAAACCATCTTGGTATAATATGGTAGCTTGAGCTTTATGTGGCCAAAAAAACAAAAATCCTTGTTATCTGACCCATGTAACACGTCACTGAAATTCAAACAAAATTAAGTTGAAAAATTCTATTGACAAGGAAAGGTCATGGAAGCTCCATAGACACATCCAAACTCCCTGGGGGACTGAACTGCTGGGTGGAGGGCTCTGGGGACTACGGTCTCGGGGAACATCTAGCTCAATTGGCATAATACAGTTTATAAAGACAATGTTCTACATTCTACCTTGGTGAGTAGCATCTGGGGTCTTAAAAGCCTGTGAGCAGCCATCTAAGATACTCCACTGGTCTCACGCCTTCGGGAGCAAGGGAGAATGAAGAGAACAGGATACAAGGGAAAGATTAGTCCAAAGGACTAATGGACCACGGCTACCAAGGCCTCCACCAGACTGAGTCCGGTATGGCTAGATGGTTCCTGGCTACCACCACTGACAGCTCTGACTGGGATCACAATAGATGGCCCTGGACAGAGGTGGAGAAGGATGTAGAAGAAAATTCTAACACACACAAAAAAGACCAGATTCACTGGCCTAAAGGAGACTGGAGAAACCCCGAGAGTATAGCCCCCAGACGCCCTTTTAGCTCAGTGAAGTCAGTTCCGAGCTTCCCTGTTCAGCCGGGGATTGGACAGCCCCATAAAACAAACAAGGACTAACGAGGCACAGCAGATGAAGCACGGCAGTCCAGGGACAAGGGCCAGAAGGCAGAAGGGGACAGGAAAACTGGTGATAGGGAACCCAAGGACGAGTAAGGACAGTGTTGATGTGTTGTGAGGTTGTTAACCATTGTCATAGGGCAACATGTGTACTAACTGTTTAATGAGAAACTTTTGTTCTGTAAACCATGTAAAGTGAGAATAGCAGCACAACTGGAAGAGCATAGTCCATGTCACTGAACTGTGCATGTAGAAATTTTTGAAATCGTGTATCTTTGGCTATGTATATTTTCACCAAAAAAAAAATAAAAGGTTGAGAAGGGACAGGGTTGACATGTAGTGGGGATGTTAACCAATGTCATAAAACGATATGTGTACTACTGTTTAAAGAGAAACTATTTGTTCTATAAGCCTTCACCTGAAGTGCAATTAAAAAAAAAAAAAAGCTAAAAAAAAAAGAAAAATTCTATTGACTACCCTTTGGTTTAAAAATTGGTCTCTGGGTAGAGCAAGCTGTTTGTAATTGGTGACTAACTAAACGGTTGGAAGTTCGAACCCACCCAGAAGTGCCGAGAAAGAAAGTCCTGGTGATCTGCTTCCGTAAAGATCACAGCCAAGAAAAGCCTATGGAGCAGTTCTACTCTGTAACATGTGGGGTTGTCATGAGTTGGAACTGACTCGATGGCAACAAGTTTTTAATGAGTGGTTTAAAAAAATGGCTGTTCAAATTTGGAGTGTGCCCTATTTATTTGTCAATATTTCACATTTTCCTCTTTATTCCATGGACACTTTTGGAGGAGTTGCCTTATTTTGACCACATGGATCACCCCACTTAGTATTTGGACTGAAATTGCATTTCATTTGGGAATATGTGAAATCAGCTGTGTTTCTTTTCCAGGGGGAGTCTGGTGACTTACTTAGATGTCTAGTTTCTGGTAGTCTGGTTTGTTTTTTCTGGGGTTATATTTTTCACATACCAGGATCAATTGTTTTCTGGAAGGAGACCGGTGTTAAGTAACTAGCATTGTCTCCATAACGCCAGCTTGGGGGCGTGTAAAGCTTCTCTGAGCACAGACATCTCGGAAGGCTCCTCTTTGCCAAATCCATGCCCCTCAGCTCTGAAGCCGGCATCTGTTAGAAGCATCGTCTTGCCTGTCAGCTTAAAGTCTTCTCGTGAGCAGAATTCTGAAGTCATCCAGAAACACGTGACAACAATGTCGTGGCCCTAAGGGGGAAAACGGCACAATACCTGTGAGGTCAGAAAAATAAAATTGCGACCCCTCTTTTTTTCCAGGATGTTTCGACGGATGCTATTAGCAACAGGGCTGAGAGAGGACTTGAGCGTCTACAGTTATAGTCCTCCCTCCCCCTCCCCTTTCTTTTGCAGCTATTAAGGGCTTACACTTTTAACCACTTTAGCAGAACAATGAAAACGAAACCTGGATGTTTACCAAGCTTGCAATTACCAGCCAAGTGGCCCCTACATATCATCATAATTTGAAGCAACCCATAACAACCCTTCCCCAACCAAATAAATTGCTGTAATACAACACGATTATTTATTACCAGGTCAAAATAAGCGAAATCACAGCATGGATGTCAATCAGCCTGGAAGTGATTCTAATAACCCTCTCTCCATTAAGTGGAAATCATTGTTGCTGGAAACGTCATGTCCGACCTAATCCCCGCAGAGCGGCGTTTTCTTTTTAAATTGTGGGAAAGGAATTCAGATCCAAGTGGGGTTGTCACAAGGGGGGACGTTTTAAAATGACCTAATTATTGTCTTTAAAGCCCGGGGTCGCACGCCGGCTGGTGTGTCTGTGGATGGAAAATCAATCCTTTTTTTTTTTGGTCTTGTGGATGGTCCCCACTGACAAATTCTGGGGGGAAAGTAAAAGAGTTTTGGGGAGCAGATTGTGGCCCAAGTTTTCGTAAACGCGCACCACATGGGGGAATACTGGACTTTGGGTAGAGAAAGGGTGCCTTTGGGCAAACCTGCAGGGTGCCCACAGAACGGTCGGGATCACCATGTGAAGCTGGTGCCTTGCAGCTCGATTTCGTTAGGGCTGTGTACTTGATTTGTGAATTGTAAGCAGCCCTGGTGGTGCAACGGTTAAGCACTGGCTGCTAACCAAAAAGGTCAGCTGTTCAAACTCACCAGCGGCTCCTCGGGAGAAAAGGCCTGGCAATCTGCTTTCTTAAAGATCACAGCCTTGAAAACCCTATGGAGCAGTTCTACTCTGCACACACAGGGTCACCACGAGTCAGAATCAACGCAGTGTCAACCAACAACAAGACAGTGAGACCCATTTTTGGGAAGAGAAGCAACTTGAGGTCACATTTGCGTGAGTATCTGGGTCAAGCACTGTAGGTTGGTATGTTTACGTCCCTTGCTATAAATTTGATCAACTTCTTTCTTTTTCAAAAACATTTCATGGTGATTTTGAAGAAAATTTACATAGCAAATTGGTTCTCATTTAACAATTTCTACACATATTATTCAGAGACATTGGTTACATTTTTCACAATGTGTCAGCATTCTCTTTGTTTCCGTTCTGGTTGTCCTGTTTCCATGAGTCTAGCTTCCCTGTCCCTCCTTACCTGCTCATCTTTGGTCTAGGGTAGATGTTGACCATTAGATCTCATTTAGATGATTGTTTAGAGGAGCAGAGTACTCACGGGTGCTATTTATTTTATGAGCTACTCTGTCTTTTGGCTGAGTGGTGACCTCCAGGAGTTCTTTCAGTTCCAAGTTTAAAGAGTGTCCCGTGACGATAGTCTCGGGGGTTCCTCTAGTCTTTACAGATCCAGTGAGTCTGGACTTTTTTTAGGAATTTGAGTTTTGTTCTAGATTTTTCTCCCATTCTATCCAGGACTACCTATTGTGTCCCTGGTCAGAACGGTCAGTAGTGGTGGCTGGGCACCATCTAGTTCTTCTGGTCTCATGGTAGATGAGGCTGTGGTTAGTGCAGACTATTATTCCTGTAGACCAGTTTCTTCTCTGAGTCTTTGGTTTCCTTCATTCTCTTTTGCTCCAGACTCATAGAGACCGATAGTTGTATCTTAGATGGCAGCTTGAGATGATCAACTTATTTCTATGCAAAGATGTACTCAGGGTTTTCTTCCCAGTGAAAAATTCTGTGAGTATAGCTTTTGTCCTCTTCATTTCAAACTGCTGTGGACATTTTGTAGAGAGCGTTTAGCACCACATAAGCTGCACATGGGACAGTGGTGGTTCAGTGTTTGAACTCTCACCTTCCATGCGGGAGACCAGGGTTTGATTCTTGGCCAACGTACCTCATGTACAGCCACCACCCACCTGTCATCGGAGGCTTTTGTTTTGCTAGGATGCTGAGCACGTTTCAGGGGAGCTTACAGACTAAGATGGACTAGGAAGAAAGGCATGGAGAACTACTTCTGAAAATCAGTCAGTGAAAACCCTGTGGATCACAGATAGGCAACAGATCATGGGGATAGTGCAGGACTGGGCAGCGTTCCATTCCATTGTGCCTGGGGTCACCATGAGTAGGGGCCGATCAGGGCAGCCAACAACAGAACTACGTGTGTGTATTTTTTGCCGTCTTTGTCTCAACGGGTTCTGTGGACTGAGTTCAGTCCCACGCAGGTTGCATGAATGTAATTTTCATCCTCTCAGTCCCAACAAGCCCTGTAGATTCTGAGGTCTCTGGACATGTGCTGATGTCAGCTTTCGATGCCAGGAGCCTGGGCCCGACAGGCACCCAGGGTAGCCCCCCCATCAGTGCAATGGCCTGGATTTCAACACCTTCTGTGTGCAGATGACCCCCAAATCCAGGGCACCAGTAGGGGCCTCTCCCTACCATCCCAAGCTATGAGCATCTGACCACCTGCAGGGACCCTCCCAGTCTGGGATCTGACACCTGACCACCTGCAGGGACCCTGCCAGTCTGGGATCTGACACCTGGCCACCTGCAGAGACCCTCCCAGTCTGGAATCTGACACCTGACCACCTGCAGGGACCCTTCCAGTCTGGGATCTGAATACCTGGTGGTTGGGCCATCCCCAAAGCTCCTTACACTCAGTTCCCACCCGTATCTGTACCCGTCTGCCTCTCACCTATCCCCTCTCCCAGGTGAGCCATGCCACCTCCAGGTCTTCAGGCAGAAGACCCCATGTGTGCGTGGACTTGAGTACCTCTAGATTTGGAAGCTGCAGACACTTCGCAGCTCCCCTTCACCTGTTCTGGTCCCCTCCCCACTCAGATGGGACTTCCCTCCCTGCAGTGTTCCCGAAGCCCACAGCAGCTGCCTCTGAAGAGTTGTGCTCCGTGTGCATTGGGGAGGGGGGCATCACATTGTCTTCTGGGCAGCCCTCCTCCCTGGGAGGGTTCTGGAGTGACTGTCCCTCTTGCAGGTGGAGACAGTGAGGCACCCGTCTGCTGGGAGGGCAGAGTGGGATGGCTGTGTGCCCTGCCCAGCCTGGACTCCTGCCCTACAGGCACATGGAGCGACCTGCCTTGACCACGGAAGGGGCTGGGACTGGGGGCAGTGTGGCCGGGATTTGCATGGAGCATTTGAGCTTCAAGCCTTTCTTGCAGAGTTTCTGGGTGGTTGGGACATTTCTGATGGATAAACTCTGAGGACAAGGAGGAGAGCTGGCAGGAGGGAAATGGCCCACAAAGGAGGGGGAGCCTGGATGGGAGGTGGACACAGCACAGAGAATGGGAAGTGGACACAGCATGGAGGATGGGAGGTGGACACATGGGGGATGGGAGGTGGACACATGGGGGATGGGAGGTGGACACATGGGGGATGGGAGGTGGACACAGCATGGGGGATGGGAAGTGGACACAGCATGGGGGATGGGAGGTGGACACAGCATGGAGGATGGGA
>NW_004444070.1:7261696-7266576 GCF_000243295.1 Trichechus manatus latirostris | reverse complement strand
GTGGACACAGCATGGGGGATGGGAGGTGGACACAGGATGGGGGATGGGAGGTGGACACAGCATGGGGGATGGGAGGTGGACACAGCATGGGGGATGGGAGGTGGACACAGCATGGGGGATGGGAGGTGGACACATGGGGGATGGGAGGGGGACACAGCATGGAGGATGGGAAGTGGACACAGCATGGGGGATGGGAGGTGGACACATGGGGGATGGGAGGGGGACACATGGGGGATGGGAGGTGGACGCATGGGGGATGGGGGGACACATGGGGGATGGGAGGTGGACACAGCATGGGCTCCGATTCCTCTCTGTCTCTCTTTTCTCCCTCCCTCTCTCTCCATTTCTGTCTGTCTGTCTCCCTCCATCTCTCTCTGTCTGTATCTCTTTCTGTCTCCTCTTTCCGTTCTCTCTCTCCCTGTTTCCTTTCTGTCTGTCTCTCTCTCTCTCTGTCTCTCTTTTTATCTCTCACTGTCTGGCTCTCTTTCTCTCTGTCTCTCTCTCTCTCTCTCTCTGTTTTGTGGCGTCTCCTTGTTACCCAGCGGTGCCAAGAGCAGTGAAGGACAGGGGCTTTTGCAAACCGGTTAGCCTTTTAGCTGCTGCTTCTCTGAGACGACAGAGTCAGGACTGAGAGACCCCAGGGAGGGACACGCTGGGGGCCCCAGAGGACGAATCCAGGTTATCATGGTATACAGTTGGTGCTGAAGATGCCTTTGCTGAGTAGAATTTTATCTCATGCCTGTTTTTTAAATTTTGAGACAGAATTCACAGACCATAGTATCCACTCCTGTTAAAGTGCACAATTCTGTGGCAAAGAGCACGCTCCCAATGTTGGGCAACCACCACCTCTGTCTAATTTCAGAACATTCTCATCACCCCAAAAGGAAACCCCATACCCATGAGCACTCACTCCCCATCTGTCCTGCCCCAGCCCCTGGCATCACTGATCTAGTTTCTATCTGTACGGATTTGCCTATTCTGGACATTGCATTTCAGCAGAATCAAACAATAAATGGTCTTTTATGCCTGGCTTCTTGCATGGAACATAATATTCTCAAGCTTCCTCCATGCCATAGAATGTATCAGCGCCTTACTCATTTTTATGGCTGAGTAATAGTCCATTTCGCCAGAAAAAGGACGTCATGTTTGGTGAAGTGGAGCGTCAGCGAAAATCAGGGAAACCCTCCACGAGATGGACGGACACAATAACCACAACAGTAGACTCACACATCCCAAGGACTGTGAGGAAGGTGCAGGACCGGGCAACATTTTGTTCCTTTGTGCGTGAGGTCGCCGGGAGTCAGAGCCGCCTTGATGCCAACGAACAGCAGTATTCCACTGCATGGGACACCACACTTGGTTTCGTCATTCATGTAGCGTGGACGATTGGATTGTCTCATTCCTTTTCCGCCACCCTCTTAATTTCCGAAAATTCTCTTTGCTTAGGTCCCCCTGGCCACGCTGGAGCAGAAAAGCACAGGGAATCTTGAGAAAACCTAACCTTCTTGGGTGTTTATGCCTGAGCTGTTGGATGTGGCCCCTTGGCCCCTAAGAACTAGGAACAGCAAGGCATCTCAGACGAACATTCAAACTATTTCCCCATGGATGTCTTTTCGATGCCTGAATGGACACAGAAATCCTTGCGGCTTGAATAGCAACCCTTCTGACTCCAGGTTCCAGGAACACAATATCACTGTTCTGACATCTTGTTGGCGGAGAACAGCCAATTCCGTGCCATTTTTCGACGCAGTGGACGAGGCAAACTGGTTGTTGGTAAGCACTGTCGAGGTCTTTCCATCTCAGGGAGACTGTAGATATGACAGAACAAAATATTGCCCAGTCCTGCACCATCTTCACCATCGTTGGTCTGCTCGAGTCCATGCTGCGACCACTGTGTGTTTTGAGTGCCTTCCAACCCAGTGGGTCATCTTCCAGCACTATATTGGATCATGTTCTGTTATGATCCATAAGGTTTTCGCTGGCTGATTTTCAGAAGTAAATCACCAGGCCTTTCTTCCTAGTCTTAGTCTGGAAGCTCTGCTGAAACCTGTCCACCATAGGTCATCCCACTCATTTTTGAAATGCTGGTGGCATAGCTTCCAGCATCACAGCAACACACGAACCTCCACAGCATGACAGACAGACAGATGAGAAGGGGTAGGTAGGAGACCAACTTTCTATGGACAAACTGCCCTGCAGTGGGATGCGACCCTTTTGCCCCTAGAGGGTGAGAAATAACAAACCTAAAACGTGTCCGGTCTCTGGGAAACACAAAGCGTTTTTAAAATAACTGCTCATTTGCATGGGAGTCCATTCGGCTCATTTAGCAAAAGGAAGCCTCGTTCTCTGACCTCCTAATTAATAAGATGAAGGGATTCAGCTCGTGTGTCTGACACTGGGTACCTCTCTGAGACCCCCGGCCCCGCATATTCATACCCACGTGTCAGAAGGCAGAACACTTGTTTGTGCGAATGGGGGCCCCCACCAGCCGGGGTCTTTACCAGGCAGATAACAAAGAGGAAGAAAAACTTAACAAATTACAGCTGAAACAAATCACCAGCACGACTGTTTTCAAATTATGATATTTCTGGGGAATTTCAGCCCGTTACATAAAAGGGAAGACAGCTGGCCCAGGGGGGTTTTGATAGTCAGGTTATGCTAATAGCAAGGCTCATGTAAAATGCATAAGGTGCACCTTCCCCAGGAAGAGGGCTGCTCGTAATTACTCCATGCGCTGAGAGCGGACCTCATTCGCAACGGATGCATAAAGACCCCTTTACATCGCAGACTAATTACTTATAGACAGTTGAGCACAAAATTACTTTCATCTGTTGGAACATGTGGACGGACGGAGATGAGAGCGGTACCTTTCCCAACAGCTGGCTGGCACGCCAGAGAAGAAAACCGATTGTTTGGAGGATCACTGCAAAGCGTATTTTCTTATAATTAGATCTATTTAAGGGAGGCAAGGGCCCGGCTAGCTCTTTTTTTTTCCCCCCTATTGCAGTGGTGGACATGAAAAAATTCAGTAGGGATGGGTAACAAAGAAATGCTGGCCAACTCCGAGTGCATGGGTCCCTGAGCTGTGAGGAAGGGAGGCAGCTGCCCCCACGAGTGTGAGCTGTGATCACAGGGGGTCAGGGCGAGACGGGGACCCTCCTCTGGCCACAAGGGAGTCCCCCTTTGATCTCTTTTTTTCGCTCATTCTGGCCCGAACCGCTCTGCCATCTTAATGAAGGATTTGCATTTGTCTAATGCTTCCCTTTCAAGTGGCATCGACAGCAGCGTCCACGCGGAGGACAGCAGTGAAGGGAAACAGACAATGGGCTTGCAATTCGCATCTGCAGATTCACATGGGAAGGGCAGTCTTTGCTGGGAGAGGAAAGCCGCCGTCGGGGACCATGCCGCCAATGGCTGAAGGGTCCCCAGGCACGTAGCCCGGAGTTCCTGCAGGTTCACTTTGGATGTTTCCTTTAGTTGACTCCTCACAGCTTCCTGCAAGATGGAGAGTTGAGGTCCACTCAGATGTCCAGCCGAGGAAGGCAGGGGAGCAGATGACTAGAGGAGAAAGCAGGGGATTAAGAGTCAGGGGTGGGGACAAAACCCACCCTGGCATTTCCAGGGGGTCCCTCCTGTCCTGGCTACGCTAGGAAATTCCTGGGGCACTGGGTCTGGGGGTATTGGCCACTGAGATTCTTCCCACATAAGGCTTCGGTGCAGATAAGCCAGGCCTAACTGGGCAAGTGTTCTCAGCACATTTCACCTGGCTGTTGGAATCCCCTGCTGTTGTTGTTGACAGGGTTTTCACGGACTGATTTTTGGATGCAGATGGCCAGGCCTTTCTTCCTAGTCCATCTTAGTCTGGAAGCTCTGCTGAAACCTGTTCAGCATCATAGCAACACGCAAGTGTCCACTGACAGATGGGTGGTGGCTGTGCATGAGGTGTACTGGCTAGGAATCAAACCCAGGTCTCCTCCATGGAAGGTGAGAGTTCTATCACTGAACCACCAGTGCTTCACTGCGATAGCTTAGAGCGTCTTGGAGCAGGTCTTTGTCCTTGGTCCTCCCCACCGCCAGCCCGTCATACCGTTGTATCCCCCAGTTTCTGAGCCCCCACTCACTCCTTCTACCTTGTGCTCGCTGGTCCTGCCACCATCATCCGGCCCTGCATCATTGCCACAGCCTCCTTGCTGGTCTTCAGATCTCGCTTTTCTTGCTCTCAGCTTCCAGGACCTTTTCAACCTTTGCTCTTGCTGTCAGCTTCCAGGACCTTTTCAACCTTCGCTCTTGCTCTCAGCTTCCAGGTCCTTTCCAACATTCCTCTTCTTTCATCTTCGAAGACCTTCCCCCCAAAATACCATCATACCTCTCCATGGCATCAGGATGAAAACAAGGACAGGGCGGGTCCCTCAGGGCTCCAGGGATTCAGCCTGATCCTCTCTGATCTCATTCACCTTCTCCACCCTCCCCGTGGTCCCTGTGTCCACACTCTCCCCCCTGGGGTATTCTCCCCCCTCCATGGTCCCCTGTGTCCACGCTCTCCCCCTAGGGTGCTCTCCCCTTTCCCCATGGTCCCTGTGTCCATAATCTCCCCCTCGGGGGCACCTCTGCCCTTAAGTAATTCAATCTCACTCTATTTCCACTCCTGTTCCTCAGCTGTGCCTCCTGCTGGGAGTGATATGCTGAGGGTATCTGCTAGAATGCCTCCTGCCTGTCACTGGGGCCTCAGCTGCACACCTCCTGCTCAAGTATTCGTCCCTGTTGTCCCCTGACACTCCTCATCACTCTTGCCCAGAGTTTACCAGTGTCTGAGAGTCTTTACGCATTGATGAGTTCCTTCCCATCAGCATACATGACCCTGTCCCTCAGTTCAACACTCA
>NW_004444070.1:7258995-7261120 GCF_000243295.1 Trichechus manatus latirostris | reverse complement strand
TGAAGCAAGAAGGCTGTGCTGCGCCTTGTGGAGAAAATATGTGTGTTAGATCAGCTTCGTTCGGGTGCAAGTTATGGGGCTGTTGGCCTCGAGTTCAACGTTTATGATTCAACAATACAGAACATCCCAAAAAGGAAAAGGAAATCCGTTGGTGTCTACATGAGGCAGCTCCGGATAGGGCTAAGGTAACATCTATAGTGTGTGATGAAGCTAAGGAAAAGACGGAAAAGCACCTACCTGTGTGGGTTCATGAGATGAAAACCTAGGAAAAAAGAAAACAGTGGGTAGCACTACTGTGAGGCTGAACATCGAAGAGATTGATGGTCACGTGACCCAGGGACAGGAAAATGCTGAACTCATCTGGGCTAATGTTTTGTTATAAAGAAATAGTGCATATAATTCATTGTTTGTAAGAAATATACATGAAATGACCATCCAGTTGCCCTCGAGTCAACGTTATTCATGGTGCCTCCAGGGGTATCAGAGTAGAACTGTGCTCCATAGGGTTTTTAATGGCTATGATCTTTTGGAAGTAGATTGCCAGGACTTTCTTCTGAGGAACACCTGGGTGGACTTGAACTGTCAAGGGCGCTAACCATTTGCACAACTGTCATGGATTGAATTGTGCCCCCCCCCAAAAAAATATCTGTCAACTTGGCTGGGTCATGATTTGCAGTACTGTATGATTGTCTACCATTTTGTAATCTGATGTGATTTCCTTATGTGTTGTAAACTCTATCACTATGATCTAATAAGATGGTTTAGCGGTGGTTATACTGATGAGATAGACAAGATTAGATAGTGTCTTAAGCCAGTCTCTTTTGAGATAGAAGAGAGAGAAGCAACCAGAGAGACATGGGAACCTCACACCACCAAGAAAGCAGCACCAGGAGCAGAGCGCATCCTTTGGACCTGAGGTTCCTGCGCAGAGAAGCTCCTAGACCAAGGGAAGACTGATGGCACGGACCTTCCTCCAGAGCCAACAGAGAAAGCATTCCACTGGAGCTGATGCCCTGAATTTGGACTTGTAGCCTACTGGACTGTGAGAGAATAAACTTCTCTTTGCGAAAGCCATCCACTTGTGGTATTTCTGTTGGAGCAGCCCTAGATGACTAAGACACCACCCATTGGTGGTGTTTTTGTTAGAGCAGCATCAGATGACTAAGACAACTGCCCAAGGATTCCATATATTCAATGAGGAGTCTTTAAGCAAATGAGGAGTCTTTAAGCAGAAATGCAGATAAAACAAGGTTAGGTACGGATTGGTTGACAAAAATGTGACCAGAGGCTCACAGGAGCCTAACCCTGTACATCCCCTGGATCGATCATTCAGTATTAGTAGTTCGGTGTTTCTGGAGACTTTATAGAACATAACAGCAAAAACCAGTTATGTCACTTCATCTCCGACTCATGGCAACCCCACGTGTGTCAGAGTAGAGCCGTGCTCCATAAGGTTTTCAGTGACTGATTTTTCAGAAGTATATCACCAGGCATTTCTTCCGAGGCACCTCTGGGTGAACTCAAACCACCAACTGGTTAGTAACCCAGCGTTTAACCATTCGCGCCACCTGGGGACTCCTTATAGAACATTCTGTGTGCTGTCGAGTTGATTCTGAGTCACAGCGACCCCATGTGACAGAGTACAGCCGCCCCAGAGGGTTTCCTAGGCAGTAATCTTTACAGAAGCAGATAGCCACGTCTTTTCTCCACTGGAGAAACAGCTGTGAACAGCGAGACCAGGCTGTGTTCTTGGTGACTGGACTATAGTAAATGCTCTGGAAATGTTGAGTGTGTCGTGCTCCTTCCCAGTGTACTTGTCAACCCCAGATTTGCTTTCCAGACCCTTTGAAGGCACCTTGAGGACAGCCTGCTTGTATCCATTCAGCCCCATCCTACGCTGTTAGGCGATCCTCCCAGTCCAGTCCACCTCTGAGGTCACACCCTTGCCTACCTGATGTTTGTGCTTCTGTGTCCTGGCTCCTGGCCTAGGGCCTGTCCCTGGTGGGCTCTATCAAAGTGTGCTGAGTTAACTCAACACCGTTGAGTAATAAAAAGCAAGGATGAGTCCCAAGAGGCTATGCTTCTCCCATGACAGGCATAAGAACAGCTGAGACCCCCAATCACA
>NW_004444070.1:7255821-7258232 GCF_000243295.1 Trichechus manatus latirostris | reverse complement strand
TAATCCTGTAACAGACTAGAGAAAGCCCATTATGCCGGAGTCTGCGTTCAATCAATGTATTTTGCAAAGTAAAGGGTCTACCGGGTGCACAGTAATAAAGAAAAAGAAGCAGACCCTGTGGGTTTAATTGAGTGCCTTTTCTTCCCTCCTTATATCACAGGCTCATTGTAAAGCCGTTTCCTTGTTAATCCTCTCCGAGGTGTCTCCCAAGGCTCAGAGCCCGGACAGCTAAATCCGCTGTGGGTGAAAGTCCAGGATGGGTGCAGGAGCGCAGAGCTGTGCAGACGGAGATGGGTGGGACGTGAAGAACAGACTTCCTGAGAACGTCAGTGCTCAGGGAAGCTGGAGGGGAGCGGGTGTTTGATGCAATGTGTTGATCCAATCTTGTTAATATGAAATCACATCGAGAGACTTGCCTTCTCTAACGGGAGCTGGACAGGCTGGGAGGACAAAAGGTGCACCCACAAACACCCTGTCCCAGCCATCCTGACAAGTCCTCTGACTTCTCTGCTTCTTCCTCGTCTCGCTTGCTCATTCTGACTCGCCGTCTTGGATTATTCTGTCTGTCTGTCATACTGTGATGGCCTCAGTGTTGCTGTGATGCCGGAACCTATGCCACTGGGATTTCAAATACCAGCGAGGTCACCCATGGTGGACAGGTTTCAGCAGAACTTCAAGGAAGACTAGGAAGAAAGGCCTGGTGATCTACTTCTGAAAATCTGCCAAGGAAAACCCTACGGATCATAATGATTTGATCTGCAACTGATCATGGGGATGGCACAGGGCAGGGCAGTGTTTTACTCTGATGTGCATGGGGTCGCCATGAATGAGGGCTGACTTGGTGACAGCTAACGACAACACACGGATACAGATAAATGATTGGAGAAGGGACAAATCTTCCATAGAGAAAAATTCCAAATAATTTATGTAGAAATTCTTTCTCCCTGTTTTCTCATTTACCACTCGTCTGTCAGTCTGTCATACTGTGGTGGCTTTGAAGAATATGCCACCAGTATTTCAAATACAAGCAGGGTCACCTATGGTAGGCAGGTTTCAGCAGAGCTTCCAGACTAAGAAAGACTAGGAAGAAAGGCCTGGTGATCTGCTCCCAAAAATTAACTACTGAAAACCCTATGGATCCCAACAGAGCATTGTCCGATAAAGTGATTGAAGATGAGCACCCTAGGTTGGAAGGAAATTAAAATACACAGTGGCTGCAGCAATAGATTTGCCTGTACCAATGATTGTGAGGATGGTGCAGGACCAGGCAAGCTTTCATTCTGTTGGGCATGATAGGGTCACCATACCTTGGAGCCAACTGGGTGACCACTAAGAGCAACAACGTGCCGTTTTGCTTTGGGGGACGTCAGAAAAGAAGGGTCTAATTAGTGATGCCAAATGATAAGGCAGACATTTTCAGAATGCTTGAGGGTTGGCGAGTTCCTGTCCATACATTGTATTATAAAACTACTCTATTGAAATCGCTCTCTGAAACCAATGTGCTTGGTGGAATGACGCTGATTTATACCAACGGCTTAAATGCCATGACTCAGACTGTTTTGAGCACAAATGCCCACGTGGGCAGTGGTACGTCCTCACAAGTCTGCCCTTTGAGAAAATGTAGATCCTGGGGATGTGTCCTGTAAGAACAGCCCTGTCACTGCCATCCTAAAAGAGGAACACTTTAATGATAATCACCGTGGTTGTCGTTAAGTGCCCTGGAGTCGGTTCCAACTCATTTCGACTCCCTGTGACAGAGTAGAACTGCTCCATAGGGTTTTCTTGGCTGTCATCTTTAGGGAAGCAGATTGCCAGGCCTTTCTTCCGTGGCTCTGTGGGTGAGTTCAAACTGCCAGCATTGAGGTTAGTGTTGTTGTTATGCCCTTGAGTCGATTCCGACTCATGGTGACCCCACGTGGCAGAGTAGAACGGCGCCATGGGGTCTTCTTAGCTGTCATCTTGAGGGAAGCAGATTGCCACTGCATCTTTAGTCACAGAGTCTAAGCCACCACCAAAAAGTTTTTTGCAACATTTAAAAAATTTTTTTCTGTGCGTGTGTGTCTAAAATTAACCAGGCTCAATTAGGGCCCCAGCCTGGGGCCCCGTCCTGCATCATTATTTATTATTACCAGATTTCATCAAAAAATAGGGTCAGCCACAGTATTTTTAGCACAGAACACTGAGACAGACATAATGTGATAGTATATGTCATCATGGTAATATATAACTCCCAGATTTGATTTATTAAAAAAAAAAAAAAGGTCTTTTCTGAACCAGGGAAAGAGGAGCAGGAAAGGAAAAATGACTTATTTATTTAGGGAGAAATAGGCATAATTTGTTTTAAATTGATAACTATTCGCTCATCTCCTACTCTGTGGGGACTCTGGGTTTGGTGGTGAGGGCTGGGGTGA
>NW_004444070.1:7253205-7255060 GCF_000243295.1 Trichechus manatus latirostris | reverse complement strand
GGGACAGTGAAAAGACACCCAAGACAGAACAGACCCTGTTCTCCTGTTTGTTGGAGACCTTAGCTGAGGGGGATATTCCCCAAGTCCAGATTCCTGAGATTCCTGAGCAGAACAAAAGGGGATGTGCTGTCCCCCAAATGTATGATGAACTCCTGGCCTCTGGACCTGTGAAGTAGTCCCTGGGTGATGCAAAAGGTTGATGTGCTGGGCTGCTAATCTAAAGGTTGGAGATTCAAGTCCACCCAGAGGTGCCTTGAAAGAAAGACCTGGCAATCTACTTTCAAAACCTCAGCCAATGAAAACCCTAGGGATCACAACAGAGCATTGTCTTGATATACTGCTGGAAAATGAGCCTCCTAGGGTGGAAGGCACTCAGGATACACAGTGGCTGCAACAACTGACTTGTGCATACCAACGATCGTGAAGATGGCTGAGAATCGGGGCAGCATGTCATTCTGTGGTATGTGGGTTTGCCATGAGTCAGAGCCAACTTGACTTCAGCTGACAACAACTTCATTTCACAGGTGACTGGAAAAGATGGCCTTTTCTGCCATGACAAATGGATGTCCTTAGAAGTTTTCATTCTTGAATTATTTGAAATAGATCATGATGGCTGTCATTTCAAGGGCAATTGCGCACCAATTTGGGCTACTTTTAACATCAGCATTACTTTATTAATCTTGGGGGGAGGGCTGCGGCGGTATGAAAATAGAACTAGTAATTGAACTCGGAAACTTGCAGTCTGCACTGTCCCATGTCTACGCCAGTGCTTCTCACCTTCAGTACGAGATGGTTGTTTCCTGGGTTTTAAGTCGAGAACATCAGCCCTAAATGATTTGTTGTTGTTGCTGTTGAGTGCCATCAAGTCGATTCCGACCCATAGTGACCTCATGTGACAGAGCAGAACTGCCCCGTACTGTCTCCTTGGCTGTAACCCTTATGGGAGCAGATCGCCAGGTCTTCTCTCCTGTGGAGCCGCTGGGTGGGTTAGAACCACTGACCTTTCAGTCAGCAGCCGAGCACTTAACCGTTGCACCACCAGGGCTCGTGTAAACAAGAGGATCACTGCTGTTGCAATGATCTGATACAGAACTGGAACTCAAGCCTTCCAAGTGGTCAGGGGCACCTGGCGTACAAGCTGGTGACACCCAGGCTGTCCCTGGGTTTTTAGGGTGTTATCTGGGGCATTTAAAGACTTCTTTAAAGTGTTGAAAAGCAAAGATCCCAGCTTGAGGACTGAGGTGCACCTGACCCAAGCCATGGTGTTTTCAGTTGCCTCATATGCATGCGAAACTGGACGATGAATGAGGAAGCCTGAACAAGAATTGCTGTCTTTGAATTATGGTATTGGCGAAGGATATTGAATATACCATGGACCGCCAGAAGAATGAACAAATCTGTCTTGGAAAAAGTACAGCCAGAATGCCCTTTAGAATCAAGGATGCCGGACTATGTCTCACATACTTTGGACATGTTATCAGGAGGTATCAGTCCCTGGAGAAGGACATCATGCTTGGTAAAGCAGAGGGTCAGTGACAAAGAGGAAGACCCTCAACAAGATGGACTGACACAGTGGCTGCAACAATGGGCTTAAGCATAACAAGGATTGTGAGGATGGCGCAGGACCAGGCAGAGTTTCATTCTGTTGTACATTGGGTCGCTAGGAGTCGGAACCGACCCGACAGCACCTAACAACAGCAACCTGGAGCATGCCCAGCCCTGTATCTCCGAGTCTATGCTTTAGGTGTAATTGCTATTAAAAAGGAAAAAAACGAAAAGGCAAGGATGTCTTTTAAATCTCTTTTGAATTAATTAACGTTGTTGCCGGGAGTTGCTGTCAGGTCGATTCTGACTC
>NW_004444070.1:7241499-7251455 GCF_000243295.1 Trichechus manatus latirostris | reverse complement strand
GTGTCTGTTCACATCCTTTGCCCGTTTTTTAATAGGATTATTTATCTTTTTGTTGCAGAGGTGTTGGATTTTCCTACAGATTTTAGAGACTAGACCCTTGCCAGAAATGTCATAGCCAAAATTTTTTCCCAGTCTATTGCTTCTCTTTTCACTCTTTTGGTGAAGTCTTTTGATGAACATTAGTGTTCACTTTTTAGAAGATCCCAGGTATCTAGCTTATCTTCTGGTTTTTGTGTATTATTAGTTATAATTTGTATCCTATGTATGTCGTGTATTAGGGCCTCTAGCATTGACCCTATTTTTTCTTCCATGATGTTTATAGTTTTTGGTTTTATATTTAGATCTTTGATTCATTTTGAATTAGCTTTTGTGTGCAGTGTGAGGTGTGGGTCCTGTTTCATTTTTTTACAGATGGACATCCAGTTTTGCCAGCACCATTTATTAAAAGGACTGTCTTTCCCCATTTTATGGACTTTTTTTTTTTTTAGAGAGTTTTAGGTTTACTGAGAAGGTGTCTGAGCCAGAATTGACTCACTCGATGGCAACCGGTTTTAGGTTCCTAGAGAAACTGAGCAGAAAGTACAGAGTTCCTACATTCCCTTGGCCCTCTGAACACAGTTTCTCCTGTTGTTCACATCTTGCATTCCTGGGATCCACTGGTTACAATTGATGAACCAGCACTGATACATTGTTATTAACTGAAGTCTGCAGTTTACAGGAGGGTTTACTCTTTGTCCTGTACAGTCCTGTGGGTCTTGACAAATGTATCAAAGTCCTGTGTCCTCCATTGCGGTATCCCACAGAGTAGTTTTATTGCCCTAAAAATCTCCAGTCACATTTTTTTTTAAATTAATAGACTTTATTTTAGAGCAGCTTTAGGCTTACAGAAAAACTGAGCAGAAAGTTCAGAGTTCCTGAACACCACTCTGCCCCTGCATACTTTTTCCTATTATTAACATCTTGCATGTGTTGTTGCCTTTGTTACAATGGAATAACCAACATTGATACACTATTAACTCCTATTGAAATGTCTGGTCCATATCTGGGAGAATGGAAGATTCCATGGGAGGCATCTTTCAGGAATGTTGGAATTGATAACACTAAAAACTTATGCCAATGAACAGAACAACCAGAACGGAAATACTGAGAAAGTTCACACATTATAAAGAATGTAACCAATGTCACTATTTGTGTAGAAATTGTTGAACAGGAACCTAATTGCTAGGTAAACCTTCCCCGAAAACACTATAAGAATATTTTAAAAGAAAAAAAAAAAACCCTGTGCCAATGTGTCAGAATATTTGACAAAGCGAGGGATATGTGAATAAAACAAGACTATCCTCAGAGAAGAAATTTTGGAATTGTCACCTCCCCAAAAAAAGAGCCCATTGTCAGGGATAACTACCTCTTTATGCTGGACTCCACATTGGTGATGCTGAGTCTGATGGCTGTACTGGTTTTAATTTGTGGTCTTCACCATCTCGGCTTCCCGGTGGCAGCAAACATGTGAGCTGCTCTTCCAGAACCTCTGCGAAGCCCCGAGCAAGCAGCTTTATGAATTGGGCTAAAGAGTCGAAAAGTGTTTCATATAATGCCAGGCGCAGGGCCATGAATTACATAGCTGTGTGGAAGGAAAATTAGCAGGAGGAAGGAGCCCATTGAATTTGAAACACGAGTTCTCGCCTTTGCAAGGAGAATGCTGTAGGTAGTCCAAAGAGCAGGTGGAATGTTAGTTGTCAGTGCCGGCCTTCTGGCAATTTCTGGCACCATGTGACCCATGAGGAGACATGAAACTTCTCTGTTGAATGTGATTTTTCATCGTCAGCCTTCGAGCACCTTCCAGCACCTTCCAGACCATGAAGAGATGTGAACCTTCTCCAGCACTATCCCCACTGAATGCTGTTTTACAATGTAAGTCTCCAGGACCTTTCAGACTATGAGCAGACAGGAAGCTTCCCCAGTGACATTCTTGTTGAGCATTATTTTCTGCTGTCAGCCTTCTGGCACTTTCCGGTATCTTCTGGACCGTAAGAAGTCATGAAGCTTCCCCGACTGAACTGGGATGGTCCTCCTTCACAAACCCTTGCAAGGATGCAAGTTGTAGAAGTCATGGGTTATGCATAGACAGGGGATGCTTCTTCTTTTTCCACGGCTTCACCTCCAGCCTGTCTGGAGAGTCTGATCCGCCTCTTCTTCCTCTCTTCAATGTCATCTGCAGACCGTCCAGGTGTCCGTGACCCTGCACTGGATTTGCAAGGACCAAGTCCCTGTTTCTGGGTTATCCTTGCAGCCCATTAATTTTTTATGCTGAGCCCTCCTGTCAGGCAAAACCTTGCTCCGTGAATAAATGATGACGATCAAAACAAATCTTGAGCTTGTGCACCTGCAAGTTCTCCTGTTTTTCAGAATTTCCCCTCTGGGATGTCGACTATGCCGTTCTTTGGATTTTTTAAAATCCGGCCATCTTTTCAGAGACTGGGCAGCGGCGGGGTGCGGGGTCGGGGGTGGGGTGGGCATACTGAAAGTGATCATTTCTTTGCCTTCTTTTTTAAAATTTATTCGTTTTGGTGAAAATGTACACAGCAAAGCATGCACTGCTTCAACAATTTCTATGTGTACAATTCAGTGACACTGGTTACACCCTTCAAGTTGTGCTACCTCTTCACCCCCCCACTCCCCCCACCACAGGCTTCTCATTTATCCTTTGAAGTTGCTGTTGTCAGTTTGATCCTATATGGATAATTCTTTAAAAGAGTAGAATGCTTAATGTAGACATTCTTTTCTAATTAGGCTAAACTTTTGTTTGGTTCAAAGATGACTCCAGGCGATAGTTTCGGTTCAAGGTTTAAAGATATCCCCATCCCTGAGGGACTGAATTACTGGCCAGAGGGCTGTGGGGACCCTGGTCTCGGGAACATCTAGCATAATTGGCATAACACAGTTTATAAAGACAATGTTCTACATTCTACTTTGGTGAGTAGCATCTGGGGTCTTAAAAGCCTGTGAGCAGCCATCTAAGATACTCCACTAGTCTCACCCCATCTGGAGCAAGGGAGAATGAAGAAAACCAAAGACACAAGGGAAAGATTGATCCAGAGGACTAATGGACCACAGCTACTATGGCCTCCACCAGACTAAGTCCAGCACAACTAGATGGTGCCCAGCTACCACCACTGACTGCTCTGATAGAGATCACAATAGAGAGTCCTGGACAGAGCTGGAGAAAAATGTAGAACAAAGTTCTAACTCACAAAACAAGACCAGACTTATTGGCCCCGGCAGAGACTGAAGAAATCCTGAGAGTATGGCCCCCGGACACCCTTATAGGTCAGTAATGAAGTCAGTCCTGAGGTTTACCCTTCAGCCAATGATTAGAGAGGCACATAAAACAAAATGAGACTAAATGGGCACACCAGCTCAGGGGCAAGGACTAGAAGCTAGGAGGGGACAGGAAAGCTGGTAATATGGAACCCAAAGTCGAGAAGGGGTTCATGGGGTTGTTAACCAATGCCACAAAACAATATGTGTATTAATTGTTTACTGAGAAACTAGTTTGCTCTGTAAACATCATCTAAAGTACAATAAAAAAAAATAACAATAAAAAAGATTTTCTCAGGGTAATAGTTTGTGGGGGGGGGGTCATCCAGCCTTAATGGATCCAGAAAGTCTGGATTCCATGAGAATATGGAATTCTGTTCTATATTTTACCCCCTTTTAATCATGATTCTGCCCTTTTAATCATGATTCTGCTATAGAATCCTTGATCTGAATTTTCAGTCATGGTAGCTGGGTGAAAGCAAACACTTCTTGTTCTGCAGTAAGCTTCCATTTGTGAGCAAATTTCTCGTGGTGGCACTTACCGCTTGGGGGACTGTGGTGTTCTTGGCAGTATTATGAACCCAAGAAAACACAATTTTCCCCCACCCATTTTAAAATCAAATTACAATGTGACATCCAATAAAATATCTTTTGTGCAGCTCATAAAAACAAGACTATTGCTGCCTTGACAATTAAACCACACAGGTCAACACGCCACCTGTGATAAAGTTTATGGCTTAAGCTTTCATGTCAGGCTTTTCCTATATTTAAGGGAGGAAAAAAAAAAGCAGCCCCATTATTTATTAATAGCCTTCTATGTTTTAAAAGTTTCTTTTTCTTCTGTGCAGGAAAAAAAAATCATTTGCCTTTTAATGGGGTGTCGGGTTTGTTTTCCAAACTTTCCAAAAGGTTTTCGTTGCTACATATGGACAAGCGTTTTCTTTGGAATCAATGAAGGCTCTGTTTCTGGGGTAATTGACTGCCATCCCTGGGAAACTTAATTTCACCATTTTGCAAAGTGGAAGGGTGGGACCTTTCCATGTGGCTAACTATTTTCACATGGAGGGAGAGAGGAAAAAATGCTTCTCCTCACACGTACTAAATAATCGTGAGCTGCCTGTGTGCAGGGCCACTTGGCAGTGGGGTGGGGGTCAGAGATCACGGAGATGCCTAGTCCAATTAGATGCTTCATAAAACCTGTTGGCAATTAACTCCCAGGTGCCAGGAGCCAGCACTGAACACTGAGAGTGAGGGCGAAAGCTTGGTACGTGTCCGTCCTAGAGCGCTGAGCCTGGTTTGCTCCAGTTAAAGGTGGGGTGCAGCTTTGGAGCCAGCAGCTGGGATCAATGACCAACCAGCTGGTGGGCTTGGTGAGCTGACCACAAGGGTCCATTCGGGCTAAAGCTTTTGTCTGCTTACTTACAGAGGGGCTCTTCCTTCTACAGGGAAAGCTTCACACTCGGCTGTCATCGGCTTCCAGAACAGTGGGTAACTGGTTGCCATTGAGTTCATCCCTACTCATGACAACCCCATGTGTGTCAGAGCAGAACTGTGCTCTGTCGGGTTTTCAGTAGCTGATTTTTTGGAAGGAGAGCACCAGGTCTTTCTTCTGAGGCACCTCTGGGTAGACTGGAACCTCTAGTCTTTTGGTTAGCAGCCAAGCTCTTAACCGTTTGCACCACCCAGGGACTTGAAAACCAAACTGGTTGCTGTGGTGTCAACTCTGACTCCTGGCGACCCCATGTGTGACAGAGTAGAATTGTGCTCTGTAGGGTTTTCAGTGGCTGATTTTTCAGAAGTAGATCACCAGGCCTTTCTTCCGAGGTGCCACGAGCTGAATATTCTGTTCCTCTCTTTCCTTTCAAGGCTACTGACGTCCTTAAACGAAACCATATCAGATGCCATCAAGTTGACCCTGACTCAGGGCGACTCCACGTGTGTCAGAGTCGAACTGTGCTCCATATAGGGTTTTCAGTAGCTTTTTTTTGGTCTTAGATCACCAGGCCTTTCTTATAAGGTGTCCCTGGGTGAACTCAAACCTCCAACGTTTCGGTTAGCAGTGGAGAGCCTTTGCTGTTTACACCACACAGGCACTCCTTACCGTGGGTAGGAGCTGTGAATGCAGAGTCCTGATGAGCGTCCCAGCAGGCAACTTGCCATCTCCCAAGGACTGGAAGCTCTGTGCGGGCAGGACTGTGCCTGTGGCTGCCAGCTGGGGTCCTCATGCCAAGCACAGTAGCCCCGCACGGGTCAGAGAGCATTAGTTAGCAGACTGACCCTCACTGGGGAGAAGTGACTTGGAGTATCCCATTCACTGAATGTCATGGATTGAATTGTGTTCCCCCTCCCAAAATGTGTGTATCAACTTGGCTGGGCTGTGATTCCTGGTATTGTGTGATTTTCCTGTATGTTGTAAATCCTGCCTCTATGATGTTAATGAGGGCAGGTGGGCGGCCATTGTGTTAATGAGGCAGGACTCAATCTACAAGATTGGATTTTATCCTGAGGCAATCTCTTGAGATATAAAAGACAGAAGTGAGCAGAGAGACAGGGGACCTCATACCACCAAGAAAGCAGTGCCAGGAGCAGAGCGCGTCCTTTGGACCTGGGGTCCTTGCACAGAGAAGCTCCTAGTCCGGGGGAACGTGGATGAGAAGGCTGACAGAGAGAGAAAGCCTTCCCCTGGAGCTGACGCCCTGAATTTGGACTCTTAGCCTACTTTACTGTAAGGAAATAAACTTCTCTCTGTTAAAACCGTCCACTTGTGGTATTTCTGTTACAGCAGCACTACATCACTAAGACGCTTGAGTGATGAAAACCGCTAGCATTTTAGAATCCTACTTCCATTCCTAACAGGACAAAAAGGAGCTTTCTGATCACTTACGAGAGCTTTGTTGTTGCTGTGGTCAGCTGCTGTCTAGTCAGTCCGGACTCACCGCGGCCCCACGCACAACAGAACAAAACTCTGCCCACCATCCCCATGACCCGTTGTGGACCAGACCGTTGTGCTCCATAGGATTTTCATGGGCTGATTTTTGGAAGTAGCTCACCAGGCCTTTCTTCCTAGTCTGTCTTAGTCTGGAAGCTCCACTGAAACCTGTTAAGCATCAGAGCAAATCGCAAGCTTCCACTGACAGACGGGTGGTGGCTGCGCATGGGGTGCATTGGCCAGGAATCGAACCCGGGTTTCCGGCATGGCAGGCGAGGATTCCAGCCCTGGCCCACCAGTGCCCTCGCTGCTAAAACAAGGTGCTGTGGAGTCGACCCCAACACATGGCGACCCCACGTGTGTGAGGAGAGCTGTGCTCTGTAGGCTTTTCAGTGGCTAATTCTTTTGGAGCCGACTGCCAGGCCTTTCTTCTGAGCCTGGCAATTTTCCTGGGGATCGTTGACTTCCTCACCCCAAAGTGCGCCTAGAACAATGTGAAAGCAACACCCTGAGAGCTGGGTAGGTAAGAGGCTGATGCAGACAGTTGCAGGAGGAGGCTGGCCTGGGAGCATCACAAAGGCCACGGTGGTCTCTCTGCCCCTTTTCTCTCTGGGATGCGCCTGGCCGAACCCGAGCCATGGCCACCGTATGCCGGAGGGTTGCTGCAGCTTCCTCACTGGCCCCTGCGTCCCTCCTGGACTTCCCCTCCACTCTGCACGGGGCAGGCACGGCGTTCTTTCAAATCCCATGACTGTGCCCCCACCCCATGTCCACCTTCAAACCTGTCTGTGTCTCCCCATCGACCACAAGCCCTGCTGGCCCAGTGGGTCTCACGTTCCTGCCCCACATGCCCTGCTCACACATAGACACCACACGTGCCCCACACAGACCACACTCCACACACACACAGACCACACACACACAGACAATACACACAGACCACATACGTATATCACACACACATGCAGACCATACACACACCACACACACACACACAGACCACACACATACACTACACACATATATCACACACAAACCCACAGACCACACACACACACAGACTACATATTCGCAGACCATACACATACACTACACACATATATCACACACAAACACACAGACCACACACACACAGACTACATATTCGCAGACCATACGCATACACTACACACATATATCACACACATAGACCGCATACATACAGGCCACACACACTAGACACATATACCACATCCACAGACTACACACACATCACACACATACACACACCACACACACAACCACACCCCCCACCACACACACACATACACCACACTCAAACACACATACCACACTGCACACACACACAAACTACACACACATCATACATACACACATGCACACACTGTACATACACATTCACACACACAGACTACACAAGCACACACACAGACCACACACGCTACACAACATATACACATACAATCCACACACACCCACACACACCCCCACACCACACATATCTCTCACACACACACACGCACACACATATTGTTTCTAGGGTACATGTATAGGGTGTAAACTATAGATGAAAGACAACAAAGGAAATTATAAATGGAACATTCCAGGTGGAGGTCAGCTCTGGGGGAGCCACAGATGAGATGTGATTTCGGGGGCATCCAAGGGGCTTTTAGGCACTAGGAGTGTTCTATTTAATGACTACTACCATTAATCCTTCGAGCTCTACATACATGTTCAATATACCCTTCCTTCTATATTATATACAATAAAAAAAGAAAAGAAAAGAAAAGAAAAAAAGCAAGGTGAAGGAATGATTGCATGACCGACTTGGCTGTATTGATCTCCAGCAACTGACAACAGGGGCAAGCAAAATGAGAAGACAGGGCGATGCTTTCCCTGCCCCAGGAAGGCGTGGTGCTGGTCAGTGGTTACAAAATGACCTTCTTGTCTTCTGGTTCTGTTCATGGGATGATCTCCATTACATTTTTCTTGTGCAACAACTCTGTGTGATCTTTGCTTGGGTAAACTTTCATCAAAAGACTAATGAACAGAAAGTTTAAAAAACAGATTAATCACCAAATAATTGTGTTCGGAGTGTACCCAAGTACAGAAATTCAGGGCATTGGCAGATAAGAGCCTATTTCAATATTTATGAGGCACTTTTTCTATAATTAAGAGGAATTCTGCAGTAGATGTTTATTGTTGTCATTCTTTTGAATCTTAATCCACAAATAGTTACCAAATCATTAAAAGACAGAATGTATAATGCCCATGTGCTTTATCTTCCCTTTGATGAGCCAGGAGGTCCATGAATTGCCTTAGATTTTTTGAATCACATTTGAGGATAAATAAATACCATTAGAAGTTTCTGAGTAATTATAAGTCTGGAAACAGAGCCGGAAATGGAGAGATGCAGATGAGAGAGAGAGAGAGAGAGACGTTCGGACGGTGGAATGATAAGTCCCATCCGTGTGTTGCCGACTCAGTGGTTCCCTAGTGAGGGGGGATGTCTCCCGTACCCCGAGGGGCAGTGCAGCGGGGACCACCATCACCACCAGTTGCCCTGGAGTTGACTATGACTCATGGCCACCCCATGCGTGTCATGGCTGATTTTTCAGAAGTAGGTCACCAGGCCTTTCTTCCAAGGCACCTCTGGGTGGACTCCAATCTTTCAGTTAGCAGTAGAGCTTGTTAACCGTTTGCACCACTCAGGGACTCTGCAGTGAGGGTCAAGAGGTCTTAATTTGGCCAGGGAGGGAGGCTCCCCTGCCTCAGCTGGGTGTGCAGCTGTGTGTATCACCAAACCCCAAAATACCCCAAACCTGTTGTAATCAAGTCCATTCCAACTCACGGTGACCCCATGTGTTACAGAGTACAACTGCTCCATTGGGTTTTCAGTGGCTGTGATCTTTACAGAAGCAGATCGCCAGGCCCCTGGGTGGGTTCAAACTGCCAACCTTCAGGTTAGTAGCGAAAAGCAAACCTTTGGCACCACCCAGGGATCTGGTGTACAGCACCAGGGTGGAGTAAATCGGAAGAATGAAGATCCCCATTGAGGAGAGACATCTGATCATGCACCCACAATTCTTGGGCACGTTTCTCCCAGACAGGGGCTACTACCTCCATGTCCACCTGGGTGTTGTGAGGTTCCTCCCTGGGGTCGCCAACAGGCAGTACCCCAGGACCCCTAGGGGCCGTTTCCCACCTGCTAGGTGATGCAAATGGTGAGCACACTCAGCTGCTGACCAAAAGGTTGGAGGTTCGAGTATACCCAGAGGCACCTTGGAAGAAAGGCCTGGCAATCTACTTCCAAAAACTCAGTCATGGAAAACCCTACGAAGCACAGTTCTGCTCTGACTCTCACGGGGGCACCAGGAGTCTGAATCAACTAGACTGGCAGACTGGTTATATTGTATATAACGTATATACCCCGGTACTGTATGCACTCCTCACCTCCACTCTATGTGTGAACATTTACATACATATGCTACTTTATATATACTGTGTATCTATTCTATAAGGAGTCCTGGTGAAGCCGTGATTAAACGCTGGCTACTAACTGAAAAGTCTGCCGTTCAAATCCACCAGCAGCTCCGTGGGAGAAAGGCCTGGCGATCTGCTCCTGTAAAAATGACAGCGTAGAAAACCCTGTAAGGGCCATTCTACTCTGTCACATGGGGTTGCTGTGAGTCGGAATCAACTAGACGGC
>NW_004444070.1:7239810-7241398 GCF_000243295.1 Trichechus manatus latirostris | reverse complement strand
TACAGCCTTGGAAACCCTATGGGGCAGTTCTGCTCTGTCACATGGGGTTGCCATGAGTCGAAATTGACTCAACGGCACCTAAAAACAACAACATTCTCTATATGTCTGTCTATCTATGTATCTATGTATCTGTCTGTCTATCTATGTATCTATGTATCTGTCTGTCTATGTATCTATGTATCTATCTATCTATGTATCTATGTATCTGTCTATCTATCTATGTATCTATCTATCTACCTGTCTGTGTGTCTATCCATCTACCTATGTATCTAACATGTGGACTCTCTCAGGGTGCAAAAGGTGAACACGCTCAGCTGCTATCTGAAAGGTTGGAGGTTCGAGTCCACCCAGAGGCACTTCTGAAGAAAGGCCTGGTGATCAACTCCCAAAACATCAGTGATTGGAAATCCTATGCAGCACAGTTCTACTCGGACTCAGACGGGTCACCATGACAACTGTTTTTGTTTGGTTGCTTTTTGCTTTTCTTTGGGATCCCTGGAAACTCAATAAATGCTCTTTTGGGGAAGTTTTGTGCGAGCTTCGGTTTTGCCGCTTCAACGATGCTCAGGGCCGTTTTGTCCACGAGACAGTTACTGGAGGGGTGTCCCTCCGAGCGGAGAGAGGCTGGACCTGCTGAGGGAGGGAGGGGGCAGGTGAGCCAAAGGGAGGAGACGGAGCTGCTCAGACCCGGTCATCTTCTCCCTCTCACCCCCGTGTGTCTCGGTTAATGGTGAAATATGCCGTGGACAGTCCTTTTGTCCAAGCTGTTGGTCACGGGTTCTGCAGCCTTCAGTGCTGTTTGCATGGAGTACCTGCTCTCTGTGCAGCATGCGCTGGGCCTGAGCTGCCAGTCACTGCTGTGGGTAAGGACGTGTGTCGGCTCCGAGGGCACCCTCATGCCGACGGAGTCCCTGCCTGGTGCTGTAGCCCCGAAGGGGGCGAGTTGGGAAGAGCCGCCTGCGTCTGCACTGGGAGGGGCCGCTGGGGGGCTGTGGTCACAGTCATGGTGCTGGGTCCGGAGACTTTCACTAAGGGGTTGCTAGATCATGTCTCTGTGGAGAAGGGGACGGTGCAGGGGACAGGTCACCTGTGCCCATGTGAATGCCATGTCTTCCAGAGACCAGACGCTCGTCCTTGTTCAAGTATTGTTATGCAGGAGATGGAGACCGTCGGTCCCTTCGTCCCTCTACACAGCCCGAATCCATGCACCAGCTGTGAGAGGACAGGGCAGGCACCTTCCTCTTGCTATGGCAGCAACATCTCTGCTCAGGTGTCAGGGCAGAGGGAGTGAAAGAGGGCAGGCCCGTCCTCTCTCTTCAAGAGAAAGGAAAAAAAAATCCAAAACCAAACCTGTTGCCTTTGAGTGGACTCCAACTCACAGCAACTCCAAGTGACAGAGTAGAACTTCCCCATAGGGTATTCTTGGCTGTGATCTTTACAGAAGCAGATTGCCAGATCTTTCTTCCATGGTGCCTCTTTTTGTTAGTAACTGAGGGCAAACCACTCGCACCTTCCAGGCATCTTAGAGGGAAGGGAAGGAGACGACATAAAAGGCAGACCTCACCGTTTCTCCACAAGACCACGTCCC
>NW_004444070.1:7229661-7239464 GCF_000243295.1 Trichechus manatus latirostris | reverse complement strand
CTTCAACCTTTTTGTTAGCAACCAAGGGCAAACCACAGTGTCACCCAGGAATCCTAGGGAAAGAAGGAAGGATGGGTAAAGAAGGCAGACCTCACAGCTTCTCTACAAGATCCACATCCCTGTTCAAGGGTCAGGTTAGCGGAAGGAGGGGAAAAAATCCAAAAAACAAAGCTGTTGTCTTCGAGTTGACTCCGACTTATGGCAGCCCCATGCGTTACAGAGTAGAACTGTGCTCCATGGGGTTTTCTTGGCTGTGATCCTTACTGAAGCACATTGCCAGGCCTTTTTTTCTGTGGTGTCTCTGGATGAATTCAAACTGCCAACCATTTTGTTAGCAACTGAGTGCAAACTGTTTGTGCCACCCAGGGGAAGGAGGGAGAAAAGAAGGCAGGCCTCCTCTTTTTTTTTTTTAATAATATTTTGCTGTGTTTTTGGTGAAAGTTTACACGGCAAATTAGGTTCCCATTTGACAATTTCTACACACATTGTTCAGTGACAATAGTTACATTTTTTACTATGTGTCATCAATCTCTGAATTCTCATGGAGTTTCAAAGGGCCCTTGTTTTCTTGTTTATGACATGGAATTTGCAATGCTCACCCCATAGACTAGTTGTGGAGGTGATATTAAATAGTGCATATAATGCAATCTAATGTAGTATGATGTAGTAACTTTCCATAATGGAATGCAATGTAATCATCTTCCATAATGTAATGCTCCATAATGTAATGCAATGTATTGCAATATAATGTAATCACTTCCCATAATGTAATCTAATGCAATGCAATCAATCAATCCATCCATTGAGGTCATACCAGTGTAAGGTGCATCCTAAACCTAATCACTTCTGAGTTATGAAAAAGACCAGAATAGACACAGAGGCACACATAAGGAGAACGGGGACGACATGTGGGGTCATATACAAGAAAAGAAATGCTAAGGATTGCTGGCAGACACCAGAAACCAGGAGAGAGGCCCATAGAAGGAATCAACACGCTGATGCCCCGATTCAGATGTCTAGCCTCCTGAAATGTGAGAGAAGAAGTTCTTGTTCTTTAAAGCCACCCGCTGGTGGTGGTATTTTTTGTTACAGCAGGTGTAGTTTTTAATAGGCAACTTAGACAGGGTGCGTATCAAGAAACCCCCTCTGTCCCAGAACACCAGCATGGTGTATTGTCTAGCATGGCGTGTGGGGGCCCTTTTCTTTCTTTTTTTTTAAATTTAGTGGAAACGCACCAGAAAAGTGGATAAATACCACATTTTTGAAGTCCCTGGGTGGCGCAAATGGTTAATGTCTCCACTGCTAACCAAAAGGTTGGAGGTTCAAGTCCACCTCAAAGGTGCCTCGGAAGAAAGGCCTGGTGATCTACTTTTGAGAAATCAGGCACTGAAAACCTTACGACACACGTGGGGTCACCATGAGTCAGAGTCAACTCCACAGCACCTAGTTTGTGGCGTGTTTATTTTTTGGGAGGGAGTGGTTACCAGGTGTCCAGGCTCTCCTGGGTTCTTCTGGAATCTCCTTGTTGGTCGGTCGGGGTTGAGACTTGGTCCCGGTCCAGCCAGCCGCATGGTGTCATTTAATTACAGGCTCCACCACACTGCCCCCCAGGCTGGCCATCCTAGACGTCCCATAATCTAATTCCCATCTATTAAAAACTACACATGGCATCCGAAGGCGTTAGATGCCAGATGGAGCTGACAGTTCTAATAGGCACCGGAGCACCCCTTCTCCGAAGCTGCGCTTGTGTATTGGATTTCTGACCAGCGCCTTCGGAGTGGACCTGCACGGGCGGGCGTGGGCCCTGAATCTCAGCTCACGGCTTGGATCAATAGCTGCTCTCCTCCGCTCCATCCGCAAGGCGGCCATATGGATCCGCCTGTCTCCGGGTAGCATGTGAATCATTGTTCCCAACGCATCTTTTATTGGGTTAACATTAATAAGTGGAACCAACCTCGTGAATGCCACGCTCCAAAGCTGTAGCTCAATTTTATTTTTTTAAATGCAAGACATCTGTTTCCGGGGAAGGGGTTGGGGCGGGGCGGGGTGGAGGAGGAGGAAGGGCCCAGAGAAAAGAGGAGACAGGTACAAAGGATTATTGACAAGAGCAAAACAGGAGGGGAGACAGAGAGAAGACGGGACCCTGTCAGCTTTTCCCAGGGACCCCACTGATGTGTGAAAGGCAAATTGATGTACAAGGGCAGCTCCCTCCTTCCCGGGAAGTGACTGAGGGATCCGTCAGGGTCTGCGTCCGCATTGGTATCTGCGAGGAGATTGGATTAGGCACGAGATTAGAGTGGTGTGCGTTTTGATAGTTGCTGCTGTGAAAACAAATGTCAGGAAGCGGTTGATTAGACAGACAGTGAGCCAGCTTGTTGGCAATTACATCTCCAGCAAACAAGCACACAGCATTCGACCTCGTCTGGTTGGAAGCAGTGAGGGATCCCCGAACGTTGGTTTGCAGGACATTGGGGGCGTCTGTCCGTGTTCTTCCCTGAGGCCACGTCCCTGAGGCTGGTGATCCCTCGCTCCTGTGAGCATAGGATCTCCTGTGAGCGTAGGATCTCCTGTGTGCATGCACACATACAAGCACTGTGTGTATGCACACAAGTGCACACATGAAGGCATTATTTATATGCACACACACGCACACACAGTGTATGTACACATGCACATGCCGTGTGTATACACACGTGCAAGCACTGTGTATATGCACACACATGTACATATATGCACACACTGTGGTGTGCACATATGCACACACTGTATATGCACAAGTGCACACACACCGTGTATAAGCACATTTATGCACACATGTGCACTACTCTGTATATGCACACATGCGCACACTGTATATGCACACACATGCACAGAAACACTGCATATGCACACACAAATGCACACATTATTTATATGCACACACAGTGTATATGCGCACACACACATATACACAAGCAAGCACTGTGTATATGCACACACATGTACATATATGCACACACTGTGATGTGCACATAGGCACACACTGTATATGCACATGTGCACACACGGGCACTACTCTGTATATGCACACATGCGCACACTGTGGATACACACACACAAACTGCATGTGCACACACAAATGCACACATGCACACATTATTTGTATGCACACACATGCATGCATGCACACAATGTCTATATCTGTACACATGCATGCACTGTGTATACACACACACATGCTGTGTGTTTATATGGCACAGAGAATTCTCTTTGCTTTATCTTCCCCTGCACTTGGTCTAGACCCGCTGTGTGAGGTCAGTTAAATTTTGTAGCCAACTTGGCATCGCCTTACTCAAGCACATAAGGAGCACTTGAACTATGTCCTCTACAAGGTCCTGTGCAATCTGATGGCGTGCCTGGAGCCACGACACACGTGTGTGAACACACTCGTATGTGCACACAGAGACACGCGTGCACATGGAATCCAACCTGCTCTCCAGATGTCATCTCTACCGGCCAGTGCTCCACCCCCCCAGGAGCACTTTGGTCAGCCCGATTTTTCACATCCTGTCCCCTTTGCTTGGACTGTCCCTCCCCATCTCATTCACCAGGTTCCCTCCTGCCCATTGTCTCTTGCTTTGATGAGGCGTCAGCTCAGGCATCAGCTCCTCTGAGGAAGCTTTGAGACTCTTCAGGCTGAGCTGGGCGGCTCTGTCCCCTGGGCTCCGTGGGAAGTCCTGCGACTCGGCAACAAGGTGCTTGATTGACAAGTCTTCCTGCCTATGACCTGTGTCCCTCCAATAACAAGTCCTATCACAGTGTTATGAGTTGGAACTGACTTGACAGCAATGGGTAGGGGGGATCACAGTACTCCACCACCCCTCTGTCTGTTTGTCATACTGTGGTGACCTCCATGTCTCTGTGATGCTGGAAGCTATGCCACTGGTATTTCAAATACCAGCAGGGTCACCCATGGTGGACAGGTTTCAGCAGAGCTTCCAGACTAAGACAGACTAGGAAGAAAGTCCTGGCAATCTACTTCTGAAAATCAACCATTGAAAACCCCACAGAGCACAGTTCTACTCTGCCGCACATGGGGTCACCATGATTCTAAATGAGCTCAACGGTGACTGTTTTCTGTTTTGATTTTTTTTAAATCACGATTCTGAATGTGTTGTGAGCCTGGCTACCTCGACTGATGGCTTTAGAGGGTGTTTAAGGGATACCCCACCAGCAGAGTAAAAACCATGTTGTGACCATCATCATGGAGTCTGCCCTCTGGCCATGTTGATGTCCACGGTGCCCAACTCCTACCGTCTGTCTCCTGCAGCCTTGGGTCACAGAATCGCAGCCCTCTGGGGCCGGCCGGGACCTCAGAGTCATCTGTTTAGACCCTGCAACTTGATTGATGAGGAAGAACCAGCAAGGTTTTTTCACTAATTCAAGGCCAACTCAATGGGGCACCTAGCTTATACGGAACTTGCAGCCAGCAGGTATTCAACACCAAAGGGTCAGCTGTTGCTTTTAGCTTGGGGGCGCCAGAGAGGACACCATGCTCCCACCCGACCCTGCATGGAGATGGTTTATCCCACCTGCAAGCATTCTGCCTGGGGATTCAGGATGCTAAAGAGCACGCTGCATTTAACATGCAGATGACCCGTGGAGGGTTGGGGCATCAATCATACTCCCTCATGGGACACTCCCATCTGACTGGTCTCTTTTCATCCATGATGTTAACTCAACACACATCGGTTCTGGGCAGCTGTGTGTGGGACCACGTCCCCCAAAGCTACGCGTGGGAAGTGTCGGGAGAGTGGACAGAGGTGAGGCCGAGGAAGCTCACCTGGCGGAGTGGATGTGGGTTTTGTGGGTCTGCAGCTGATATCTCTGGGGAGCCCTCTTTAAGAAAATGAGTGGAAACGAGGAGGCAGTGAGTTTATGTTAATGGGGGAGGAACAAATCAGAAAAGGAGGATGAGAATGGTTGCACAACTCAAAGACGGTCATCCATGTCACCGAGTGGTGCAAGCAGGAGCTGTTGAACTGGTGTGTGTTTTGCTGGGTATGGTTTCAACAACAATTAAAGAAATAAGGTAAAAAAATAGAAACAGAAGTAGTCACAAGGGCCGTTCAGATGAATGTGAAATTGCCTCAATGCTGTGCAAGGCTACCTGAGTAATTAAATTCTCCGTTTATAACCTGTATTGATTTGTGGATGAATATGTGATGAATATGTGTAGGCATTTGAACACTGGAGGGTGTGTTTCAATGAGCCATTTTGCTGGGTCAGGGGTGATTTTGCTGGTCATTTTGTCCAGTACGACCTGGTGTCCTCGGGAGCATCTGAGTCACTTACACAAAGAACCCTGGCTGATAAACTGAGATTAGGTTTGCCAGATATGATACAGGATGCTCAGTTAAATTTGAATTTCAGATAAATAACTTCATTTTTATTATTATTATTTTTTTTTTAGTATAAAACCAATCCAAACCAGTCGTCTTTGAGTCAATTCCGACTCCTGGCAACCCTATAGGACAGAGTAGAACTGCCCCACAGGATTTCCAAGGAGAGGCTAGTGGATTCCAACTGCTAACTGTTTGGTTAGCAGCCAAGCTCTTAACCACTACACTACCAGGGTTGCCCCAAATGTTGCAAGGGGCGTACTTACACTCTAAAAAAAAAAAAAAAGTTTATCTGAAATTCAAATTGTAACTCAGCATGCCATATTTTTATTTGCTGAATATGGCAATGGTAATTGGGGTACGTGTTGATAGCTGCCAGCAAGTTGACTCCAACACATGACGACCCCATGCACAGCAAAGCGAAACTCTGCCTGGTCCTGCGCCATCTTCACAATTGTTGGTTGGTCTGCTCAAGTCCATGGTTGCAGCCACTTTGCATTTTGAGTGTCTTCCAACTTAGGGGGCTCATCTTCCAGCACTCTATCAGACAATGTTCTGTTGTGATCCATGGGGTTTTCATTTACTTATTTTCAGAATTGGATCGCCAGGCTTTTCCTCCTAGTCTGTCTTAGTCTGGAAGCTCTGCTGAAACTTGTCCACCATGGGTGACCCTGCCGGTATTTGAAATCTCGGCGGCTTCTAGCTCTATATCAGACAATGTTCTGTTGTGACCCATAGGGTTTTCATTGGCTGATTTTCATAAGTAGATCACCAGACCTTTCTTCCTAGTCTTGGTCTGGAAGCTCTGCTGAAACCTGTCCACCGTGGGTGACCCTGCTGGTGTTTGAAATCCCAGTGGCATAGCTTCCAGCATCCCAGCAGCATGACAGACGGTCAGACAGGTGGTCGAATCAGGACACATAAACATAGGATTTCACACTCAGAAATGTCCCTGTTCGTTCAGTTTGGTGCCCCACACACCATGATTCTGATAAAGGCTGCTCTGGGTGATTCCCTCCAAGAACGAAAAGAGTGTGTGGTGCAAGTATACACCACATTACTGAGACAGTCTGCACTGTGCGTCCCTGAGGATGGAATACCCGTGCGTAGATTTACAGGCAGCGTGTCTGGAAGCATCTTCCACAGACTAGCTTCTGCCTTTTCACATTTAATCTTGTTTCTCCCCCTCCCCCACGCACTTCCTGTGCCATTGCCTCTGGGATTGAGCACATAGGACCTCAGCCTTAAACCTTTGGGCCTGGCTCAGAGTGAGTTAGCACCGTGGGCAGTGGAGGTTTACCTGGAAGCTGTTTCTATCCTGGGATGGTTGTTGTACTTAGGTGCCATCAGATCGGTTCTGACAACAGAACGAAACACTGCCCGGTCCTGCACCATCCTCACAATTATTCTTATGCTTGAGCCCATTGTTGCAGCCACTGTGCCAATCCATCTCACTGAGGGTCTTCCTCTTTTTCGCTGACCCTCTACTTTACCAAGCATGATGTCCTTCTCCAGGGACTGGTTCCTCCTGATAACATGTCCAAAGTAGGTGAGATGAAGTCTCGCCATCCTCCCTTCTAAGGAGCGTTCTGGCTGGACTTCTTCCCAGACGGATTTGTTCATTCTTCTGGCCGTCCATGGTGTATTCAGTGTTCTTTGCCAACTTGAATCCAAAGACAGCTTACAGTATATGCTACACCAGTATATGCTACAAAGTGCAAGTTCGCATGACCCCCAAGTCTGCTTCCTGCCAGCTTGATCCTCAAAACGTTCATGGCCATTCAAAGCCGCCAGAGACAAGGGGAAGTGACAGATGAGGACTGGGAAGTCTGAGCCAATTTGGTGAAAACGCCCCAAATGTGACCATGTCGACGCGCAGCCACAGCCCCTCGGGTCCTGGGGAAGGGACCCGGCAAGGGCGGGGCCTTGACGCTTGAGTGTCATCAGCCTCACCTCAGTCCACTCTGCAGGCCTGTTCCCATGTGTGGCCTTGGGACATGGTCCCGCACACAGCTGCAAAGCTCCAGCTCTTTCCTCCTTCTTGGCCCTAATACGAGCACTCCCAAGGGCTGTCGTTGTTGTTACTTGACATGGAGTCAACTCCTACTCATGGCGACCCCTGTGTGTCAGAGTAGAGCTGCCCCGTACAGTTTTCTTGGCTGCAATCTTAACGACAGCAGATTGCCAGGTCTTCCTTCACGCTGGGTGAGTTCAAACTGCCAATCTTTCAGTGAGCAGCCGAGAACAGACCGTTTTTGCCAGCAGAGACCTCCTAGGGGGTCTTTCCTGTAAATAGTCAACAATGCAAACCAATCTTCTTTAACAATTGGGGTCCAACCACCTCAAAGAGTAAACGGCTTGGTTGCGCCTTGCATTTGTGATTACTTTGGTGCTGATCTTTTAAAACGAGAAACGGATTCTCCACTAAGGCTTCGTTTCTTGTGTTTTTGGTGAAGGTTTACAGAGCAGTTTAGCTTCCCATTCGACGATTTGTACACAAGTTGTTCAGTGACATTGGTTACATTCTTCGCAGTGTGTGAACATTCTCATTACTTCCGTTCTGGTTGTTCCCTTTCCACTATGGTTTCTTGAAGCAACACAGAAGATTTGGTCTAATCCAATAGCAGCTTCACAGTCCCCAGGAAGGGTGTGCCTGGGGCTGCCGTATGGAGTTAGTGTCAAAACACTCAAAATTCCATTGTGCGTTAGTTATTAAGTTTTCCTCCTTCCTTCATTTCTCCCCTCCTTCCTTCTATTTCTTCTTTATCTATCTATCTGTCTATCTGTCTGTCTATCTGCCTATCTACCCATCCATCCATCCATCCATCCATCCATCCATCCATCCATCCAACCATCCACCCTCCCACCCCCCCATCCACCCATCCAAACATCCATCCATCCATCCATCCAACCATCCATCCATCCACCTATCCATCCATCCATCCATCTATCCACCCATCCACCTATCCATCTATCCATCCATCCACCTATCCATCCATCCATCCATCCATCCATCCATCCATCCATCCATCCATCCATCCAACCACTCACCCATCCACCCACCCACACATGTGTAGTGCTGAAGAGTGTGCATAATAGGCTTTTTGTTGAAGGTGTGTGTAGGTCCTTGGGGGAGGCTTCTCCACTGAGGTCCGTCTCCACACTCTTGGGGTGTCACTGGCTGTGTCTGTGGGGCCTCCCAGCCAATGTGCTGCCATGGTCGAGTCCTTTTCCTCATTCCTGCCTCTCCTCCTAGTTAGGAAATCAGGATGCAGATAAGAGACTCATGGTTAATTTTCTGCATCGAGGATAGTGTGTCTGAGCTTATAAATGGCGGGAAGTCTCAGGCTGTGAATTTCTTGATACTGACAAGCCCAACAGCTTAGAAATAATAATTATAAGTTACAAGTGTCTTAGGGGTTGTTCTCCTGACATAAAACTAATTTCATGTTTTTATTCATAATGTGGGAGAGACAGGGCAGGGGGCCTGCTTTGGACAGCGTTGCTGGGGATATCTCGAGCTCTGTCTCAGAAGGTAATGAGGACAGACAGTACTTCATTCTCTGCGCCTGGCTGACTCCCCTCCTGTCCTTGTTGACAACCTCATGGGTTTTGACCCTGCCTTTATGGACAGTTAGAGGTCCCCAGGTGATGCAAACCGTTTGCACTCGACTGCTCACCTAAAGGTTAGCAGTTCGAACCCTTCCACTGGTGCCGAAGAAGAAAGACCTGGAGATTTGCTCTCATAAAGATTATAGCCAAGAAAACCAAACGCAGCACTTCTACTCTGTAACAAATGGGGTCGCCATGAGTCGGAATAGACTTGGTGGCACCCAACAGCAACAACCTAAAGGTTAGCAGTTTGAACCCACCCAGTGGTACAATGGAAGAAAGGCTTGGCAATCTTTATAGATTATAGCCAAGAAAACCCTATGGGACAGTTCTTCTCTGTTACACACAGGGTTGCATGAGTAGGAATTGACTTGAAGGTGATGGGTTTGGATTTTTTTTTTCTTTTCTGCATAACCTACTGTCTTTTTTAAACATTTTATTTTATTGTACTTTAAGTGAAAATTTACAATTCAAGTTAGTTTCTCATACACAAACTGATACATACATTGTTCTGTGACCTTAATTGCTCTCCCTATACTGTGACAGCACACTCCTCCTCTCCACCACGGATTTCCCATGTCCATTCAACCAGCTCCTGACCCTCCCTGCCTTCTCAACTCACCTCCAGACAGAAGCTGCCCATTTAGCCTCAGGAAGCTACTTGAGCTAAGAAGCACACGCTTCACGAGTATCGTTTTATGTCCCATAGTCCAGCCTAATCTTTGTCTAAAGAGTTGGCATCAGGAATAGTTTTAGTTCTGGGTTGACAGAGAGTCTTGGGGCCATGCTTTCTGGGGTTCTTCCAGTCTC
>NW_004444070.1:7198907-7229561 GCF_000243295.1 Trichechus manatus latirostris | reverse complement strand
GGGACTCTCTGTTGTGTTCCCCGTCAGGGCGGTCATTGGTGGTAGCCGGGCACCATCTAGTTCTTCTGGTCTCAGGCTGACGAAGTCTCTGGTTTATGTGGCCCTTTCTGTCTCTTGGACTAATAGTTTCCTTGTGTCTTTGGTGTTCTTCATTCTCCTTTACTCCAAGTGGTTGGGATCAAATGATGCATCTTAGGTGGCCGCTTGATATCTTTTAAGACCCCAAACACCACTCAGCAAAGTAGGATGCAGAAAATTTTCTTTATAAAGTTTGTGCATATCCTACCCTTGAGGAAGTGGCCCATCTGGTCCAAAACCAAAAGGTGATCCTGGTTGCCCCTAGAGCCATTATCATCTCTACATATTGCCACATCCAGCTGTGAGAGGTCTGCCTTGTGAGTGCTGAATTGTGAATATTGAATTATGTCCTAACCCCCAGTATCTGTGAACATAGCCTTGTTTGGAATTCGGGTGTTTTCAGATGTTATCAGCTAACATGAGGTCATGCTGATGCTGGAGTAGGCTGGACCCTAATCCTGTATGTTGTTGTTGGGTGTCCATGAGTGATTCTGACTCATAGCAACCCCCAAGTGACAGAGTAGAACTGTCCCACGGGGCTTCCGAAGCTGCAATCTTTACGGAAGCAGATCACCAGGTCTTTTCTCCCATGGAGCCACTGGGTGGGTTCAAACCACCAACCTTTTGGTTAGCAGCCAAGAACGTTGAAGGTTGGGGTCCTTATCCTATATGAGTGGTGTCCTTGTAAAAAGAGGTCACATATGATGGGAAGGTGCCCTGTGAAGACGTGTCTGCAAGCAGAGAAGGAAAGCTAAGGATTGCTGGCAGCTATCAGAAACTACGGGAAAGGCAAGGAACAGATCCTCCCTCAGAGCTCTCGGGAAGAATCAACATGGTTGACACCCTGATCCAGACTTCCAGCCTCCAGAATGTCTAACAATAAGTTTCTTAGAGCCACCCACTTTCTGGTATTTTATTATGGAAACCCCAGAAACTAAGACAAGGTGCCTGCCCCATCGCATCTACTCTTGAGACCAAATCTGTGAAAGGCTGGCTGTGGCCAGGCATGTCTTCAATTCCACCCATCTCCAGCTCAGCAGAGATTTTTTCTTGCAGTTAAAGAGGAAAAGAGTATTGCAGCACTACTCCCAATAGCCGAAAGGTGGAAACAATGCAAATGTCCATCGACAGATGAGTGGATAAAGTAAATGAAGTCTATTCATATAATGGAATATTACTCTGCCATAAAAAAGAAATAAAGTCCTGATACATGCTACAGCATGGATGAACCTTGAAAATATTGTTGTTGTCATTGGTAGGTGCCATGCCGCCTAGCCGATTCCAACTCACAGCAACCCTATGTACAACAGAACAAAACGCTGCCCAGTCCTGCGCCATCCTCACAATTGTTGTTATGTCTGAGCCCATTGTTGCAGCCACTGTGTCAATCCTTCTCATTGAGGGTCTTCTTTTCCACTGACCCTCCACTTTACCAAGCATGATATCCTTCTCCAGAGCCTGGTCCCTCCTGATAACATGTCCAAAGTATGTGAAACAAAGTCTCACCATCCTCCCTTCTAAGAAGCATTCTGGCCGTACTTCTTTCTGAGACGATTTTGTCCGTTCTTTTGGCAGTCCATGGTATATTCAATATTCTTCGCCAACAACATAATTCAAAGACATTAGTTATTCTTTGGTCTTCCTTATTATGCTGAGTGAAATAAGTCAGACACAAAAAGACAAATATGTATGATCCCACTTTTATGAAATAATATGTAAAAGAGGTAAATCCATTGAGAAAAAACAAAGTAACCACTTGACTACTAACCTAAACGTTGGCAGTTCAAACCCACCCATCGGCACCACAGAAGAAAGGCCTGGTGATCTGGTTCCATAAAGATCAGAGCCAAGAAAACCCTATGGAGCACAGTTCTATTCTGTAACACATGAGGTCTCCATGAGTTGCAATTGACTTGACGGCAGCGCGTTTGTTTTCGGTTTTTAGGGGCTGGGGAAACGGACCAGATGGTGCAGTGGTTAAAACGGCCGGCTGCTAACTAAAAGGTCGGCGGTTTGAACCTACCATCTGCTCCAAGGGAGAAGGATGTGGCAATCTGCTCCTGTAAATATTACAACCTAGGAAACCCTATGGGGCAGTTCTGCTCTGTCACATGGGGTTGCGATGACTCAGAATCGACTGGACAGCACCCAACAACAACAACAGGAGCTGAGGGTGGGAAGAGCTGGGAGTTAGGAAGACTGTGTCAGGTGACTTGTGTGCATGTTAAACCCTGCACACAAATAAGCTAGAGAATAAAATGTGTTAACAAAAAAAAGGAGGAAAAGGATATTTGGGGAAAGAAAGGAAGAGTATAGATTGGGGAAGATCAACCGTAGTTTTAACTCCTGTTCCTCTTGAACCAGCATGTGAGGGGGCAGTGATGGCCCCGTGGTGGAATCCTCGCCTCCCACGTGGGAGACCCGGGTTCGATTCTCGGCCAATGCACCTCATGCGCAGTCCCCACCCGTCTATCAGTGGAGGCTTGCGTGTTGCTGTGATGCTGAATAGGTTTCAGGGGAGCTTCTAGGCTAAGAGACTAGAAAGAAAGGCCTGGAAATTGACTTCTGAAAATCAGCCAGTGAAAACCCTATGGATCACAATGGTCTGAACCCCAGCCAGTCGCGGGGACGATGGACAAGCCAGGAGCCTCAGAACCACTTGGAGTCCTTCAGGGTTTCATAACTAACATTGAGGGGATTCCCTGTGGCCACAGCTTGGGGTGTCAATGAAAAACACAACAACAACCCGGCTGCAGGATATCTTTCCTTAATTAGACTGTACTCGGCTGACCTTGCTCACGTTGGCTGGAATCCAGAATGCACCTTCCTTTTAACCCACTTCCTTTTAAGACTTTGCGTTCCAGTGGAACATGGCCCTGCCTTTTTGACCCACCTGGCAGGACTCCAATCAGGAAAGATAAAAACTTGTTTAATTGATCAGTCACGTCTGTGCGGCGCTTTGAAGGTGAGGAGCACAATATTATTCTAATGATGAAGTTGCTGTGATCTTGGGGGACTCTCTCATCTAAGCCCTTCTCCCAGTTTGCTGTGCTGCTGCTGGAGTCCACTACTGGGTGTACAAATTACCCATCCCAGCCAGCGGTCCTGGGCGGCTCAGTGGGGAGCACCTTAGACCTCCCGGCATGGGGAGCAGGGGCTGCAGGAATGGAGATGAACGCTAGTTATTAAGAGAGTGGAGAATTCCCACTGTCTTTGAGACTGGAGCATCATGGCGTCCACGCGCGGGGTCTGCTTTTGGGTGTTGCTGGTCATCATCCCTTCCCTGAGCTTGTTGACTGATTCTCTTCCCGGTGGGCAAGCAGATCTCCTGGGAATACTTCTCCTGCCACCCCTAATAGCTTGGGTGCTATGCACACTCTTCAGTACTATAGGTGGGTGTGTGGGCGGGTGGGTAGGTGGATGGCTGAGTGGATGGATACAGAGATGCTGGCTGGCTGGCTGGCTGGCTGGCTGGATGGATGGATGGATGGATGGATGGATGGGTGGGTGGGTGGGTGGGTGGGTGGATGTGCTCTGAGACTTGTCTGCTTCCAAACCAGTTGCTGTTGAGAGTCAGCACCCACTCACGGCGACCCCTTGTACATCAGACTAGAACTGAGCTCCACAGGGTTTTCAATGGTGGATTATCTGGGAAGTAGATCACCAGGCGTTTCTTCCAAAGCACCTCTGGGTGCACATGTACCTCCAGCCTTTTGGTTACCTGCTGAGCTCTTTAAGCATTTGCACCACCCACGGGCTCCAAACCAGTGGCCTTGGAGTTGATCTGAGTCACGGCAACCCCGTGCCTGTCAGAGTAGAACTGTTCTCTACAGGGTTTTTAATGGCTGATTTTTCAGAAGTAGATTACCAGGCCTTTCTTCCGGGGCACCTCTGGGTGGACTCGAACCTCCAACCTTTGTGTTAGCAGCCGAGCATGCTCACCATTTGTGCCTCCCAGGAACTCCGTACCTTTTTCCAGTAGCTGTTGTTTGTCCATCTGTCTCCCCACCAGATCATATACCCCAAGGGTGGTGTATGAGTCTCCTGCAGCTGCTGTAACAAAATACCACACACTGGGAGCTTAGAACACCAGGGATGCATTCTCTCCCAGTTCTGGAGGACAGGAGTCGGAAACCAAGGTGTGAGCAGGGCATACTCCCTCCGGGGGCTCTAGAGGTGGATACTTCCTCGTCTCTTCCAGCTTCTGGTGGCCGCTGCCAGTCCTTGGTCTGTGGCTGCATCACTCCAATCTCTGCCTGTGTCTTCACATGGCAGTCTCCCCTCTGTGTCTCTTCTCCACTTTTATAGGACATAGCTCAGATGGGATTGGGACCCACTCTGCTCCAGCGTGACCTCAAGTGAACTGATAACATCTGCAAAGACCCTGTTTCCAAACGAGGTCGAGTTCACTGCTGTGATTGGGGTTAGGCCTTCAACATATCTTTGAGGGGGACACAATTCAACCCATAACACTGTGTCCCCAATCTCTTCTCCTTTCTCTTATAAGAACACTTGTCACTGGGTTTAGGGCCTGCCCTACTCCAGCATGATCTCCTGTTACCTTAGCTAATTAGGTCTTCAAAGACCCTATTTCCAAACAAGGTCATGTTCACAGCTACAGGGGTTAGGACTTCAACTTGTCTTTTTAGGGGGCACAATTCAATCCATAATAGGTGGGTACTATGTCTTTTCATCTCTGTCTTTCAACACTATTTGGCCCATAGTAAATAATCAATCTATCAATATTAAAGGCATGAAGGACAGCAGGTCCTCAAAGTCCACATGCCACTCACCTTCCGCACCCCTTCACTCACCTTTTCCCCTGAAGGGACTGCATGGAGGGCCTCATGTGCCCTTGGCTGCGGTTGGCTTTGGCCAGTAGGGCCCCCCAGAAGATGACAGAAGAGGAGCTGCCTGAGATCTGTGGTGAGTGGAGCCCCTGTCTCCCTCCCTGCACGCCTGCACAGGGAGGTCCTCTCCCCTTCTTCCTGCCAGGTGGCCGCCTGCAGACTGTTCTCACTCTGGTTTTGGGAAGCCCAGTCCTCACCTTCCAGTTCACTCCTGATGTGGAAACCACTCCCTCCCTTTGTTACCCTCCCTGGGGGGAACCCTGCCTCCATATTATCCTCCCTGGGGGAAGCCCCTCTCCCACATTCCTCTCCTTGGGGGAAACTGTCCAGGGGATCCCCCAACCCACGCCATTATCCTCGCTGGGGAAACCACCCCCCAGTGTTATCCTCACCAGGGGAAGTATCCCCAACCTCCCTGGGGGAAACCGCCTTCCCCCCACATTCCCCTCCTTGGGAGAAACCACCCTGTGTTATCTTCCCTGGGGGACACCACCCTTCATTACCCTCCCTGGGGGACACCACCTCCCATTACCCTCCCTGGGGGACACCACCCCCCATTACCCTCCCTGGGGAACACCACCCCCCACTCCCCTCCCTGGGGGACACCACCTCCCATTACCCTCCCTGGGGAACACCACCCCCCACTCCCCTCCCTGGGGGACACCACCCCCCATTCCCCTCCCTGGGGGCCTCACCACCGCTGGTTTTCTTGCACCTACAGACACCTCTGTCTACACCTTGGCCTTCAGTCTCCTTAAACTTCCCCACTGGAGGGCCATCTGCTTCCTGCCTGGGTGCTGAGGGCCAGACCCCGATACCTTACAAAGGCTCAGGCTTTCTCAGGTTTTATGGGCCAGGCAGTGTTGAAAGATAGAGATGAAAAGACACAGTGCCCACCTACTGTGGATTGAATTGTGCCCCCTAAAAAGGCGTGTTGAAGTCCCAGCCTGGTAGCTGTGAACACACTGTCTCTGCATCCTAGCACTGCTGCAATACAAAGTCCCCAAGGGGGGCTTCAAAGAACAGAAGTCTATTTCCTCACAGTCTGGAGGCCAGAAGTCCAAGTCAGTGTCTCAGCTGAGTTGATTGCTTCCTTGTCGGTGGCCCTGGGCTTTCCTTGGTTCCTTGGCTCATCGACGATCCTCAGAGGGCATCTGCCTTCCCCGTCTATGTGTGTGTCTGTGTCTAATCTGCTCTTTTTACAACTGAGTGGAGATCAGGTTGACAACCCACCATTCTCAAGTATGATCTAATTAATGTAACAAAGAAAATTTATTTCCAAACAGGATCACATCCACAGGTATAGCGGTTAGGATTCCAGCACATATTTTTTGGGGGGTGTTATGGATTGAGTTGGGAAATCTAGCCCCTATACCTGAGGAGGAAACCCTGGTGGTGCAGTGGTTAAAAGCTGCGGCTGCTAAGCAAAAGGTCAGCAGTTCGAATCCACTAGCTGCTCCTTGGAAACCCTGTGGGGCAGTTGTACCCAGTCCTATAGGGTCACTATGGGTTGGAATCAACTTGAGGGTAACAGGTTTTCTTCTGTTTTGTGTTATGTGTGTGGATGTAATCCCATTTGGGAATGGGTTTTCTTTGTTATTTTAATGATGCAGGATTCATGGAGGGTGTGTCTTAAGTGAATCTCTTCTGAGATCCACAAGAGCTGAGACGGGGGAAGACAGGTGAGATAGAGGCCACCTGAAGATCACCAAGGACCCAGGGAACAGAGCTGAAGACAGACAAGGACCTTCCCCCAGGGCCAACAGAGAGAGAGCCTTCCCCTGGAGCCAGCGCCCAGAATTAGGACTTCTAGCTCCCTGAACTGTGAGAAATAAATTTGTTTGTTAAAGACACCCACTTGTGGTATTTCTGTTTCAGTAGGACTAGGTGACTAAGACAGGGTGTCATGGATTGAATTGTGTCCCCTCAAAATATCTGTGAACTTGGCTAGCCCATGATTTCCAGTATTGTATGATTGTGTACCATTTTGTAAGCTGATGTGATTTTCCTGCGTGTTGTAAATCCTATCACTATGATGTAATGAGGTGGATTAGTGGCAGTTATATTGATGAGGTCTACAAGATTAGATAGTGTCTTAAGCCAATCTCTTTTGAGATATAAAAGAGACAAGTGAGCAGAGACACATGGGAACCTCATACCACCAAGAAAGCAGCACTGGGAGCAGAGCCCGTCCTTTGAACCTGAGGTTCCTGCGCAGAGAAGCTCCTAGACCGAGAGAAGATTAATGACATGGACCTTCCTCCAGAACCAACAGAGAAAGCCTTCCCCTGGAGCTGATGCCCTCACTGTGAGAGAATAAATTTCTCTTGGTTAAAGCCATTCACTTGTGGTATTTCTGTTACGGCAGCAGTAGATAACTAAGACAGGGGGACATGATTTGGTCCGTTACAGGGAACTCTTAACAGCCGTCTGTGTGACTGTGAGTGAGTCACTTGAAGCTGCCAGGTCTGCCTGTCTGTGAAAACAGAACTCCCTGCCATGCTCTGTTGCTTGGTTTGGGTGCTGGGGGCACAGGTGAGCTAGTTTTGTAACAACCCAGCCAGCTGTGTGGCGGGATGGCTGACTGTTCTGGGTCTGCATCACACTTTCACTGAGGTTTCTTTACCATTTCCACCTTACAGGGTTGTTGTCAAAGTTGGGTACTTTCACTGTAAAAGCCCACTGCTGGGTTTTCACCGCTAACAACATGGTGTCTGCTCTGTTTCCATTTTTTTTTTTAAATTTTGTTGAAAGGATACAGAACCAAAGATACACCATTTCAACAATTTCTACACGCACAATTCAGTGACATTGATTACATTCTTCAAGTTGTGCTCTTTGAAACAATAATCCATGTAAGGTCAAATTGACAATGACAATTTGAAAGGTTGGATGAGAAGCTTAGGGGGCAGTGGGTTTAAGATAATGATGCTCCAACAGAGGAAGAAAGAGAGTCAGGAATAGGTGGAGGATCTGGAATGTGTGGCTAATTGCCTCCATGAACAATTACCTCCTCTGCCATGAGACCAGAAAAACTGGATGATGCCTGGCTACCCTGACTGAACATTTTGATCAAAGATTCTATAGAAAATCCTGATCAAAAGGGGGAAAAATGTAAAACAGAGTTCAAATTCTCATGGACTCCAGACTTGCTGGAGCCATGAAGGTTGGATGAACCCTTGAAACTATTGCCCTGAGAGAATCTTTAAGCCTTAAACCAAAAATATTCCTGAAGTCTTCTTAAAACCAAAAATAGATTGGTTTAACTAGTAAAGAATGTCTGCCTTTAACACTGTGCTCTTTGAAGAACTATCTGTATAGGATCAAATTGACAACAGCAACTTGTAAAGTTAGATAAGAAGCTTAGGGGGCAGTGAGTTTACGTTCATGAGGAAGGAACAATTAGGAAAATGAGGGTGAGAATGGTTGCACAATGTAAAGAATGTCATCAATATCGCTGAATTGTACACGTACAAATTGTTGAATTGGTGTATGCTCTGTCAACAACAGCAACAAAAATAAAATAAATTATATAAAAGCAAAGACACTGGTGCTCTGTCTCCTTTTAATACCACATACTAAGCACCTCTGGTGCCCCTTCTAGGGTGTCTGCTTCCCAGCAAGGTCACCGTGGGGAAAGGCAGGGTAGAAGGCATCCCGGGCCAATGCTCCGTATTTATTATATTCTTCAGTTTCACCTGCGGTCAGCAAGATTTCCGCTAGGAAACCTGGGGCAGGGGGGGGGTCTCCCTTTTCCCTAACCCTGTGCCACCCCAAATCCCTCCACGTGAAATGCTCGAAAACTTGTGCTTTTAAACCTCGTGATGCCGTGATGAAAAAATAAAAATGAAAAACAATGCAGAATTGCCTGAGCACTTTGGGAAATGTGTTGTATACATATGCACCTAAGAAGAGCTGTAAACTGCATATGTATGAAACCTCAGGGAGGAGAGCCCTGAGCCTGTGGTGTGACTCTGGGTGGCAGCTGGTGGAATGTATTTTAATGTTAAAATTAACACAAAAGTATGTCCCCTCAGCTCCCACTCCCTGTGGGTCATTCCTGGCTGGCCCAGAAAGCAGGCTTTGCAGAAAAAGACAACACACCCAGGAAAGACACTGCCTGCTTCAGCACTCAGGCTAGTAATTCATCCCCAATCCATAAAACAATTAGGCATGAACTAATGATAGTGCTTAACCACTGTATTTTTGATTAATGCATAAATAATTTAATGGAGTATTTCTGTAGTTTTCCCAGCCTCTGCCATTATTTACCGGCCCTGTCAGCAAGGTGGTGGGTTCCCTGCCATATAAAACATCCCCCAACCCATTGGAGAAGCTGGTGGCTGTAATGTTCTCAGGGAGCACACCAGCGGAGCTATTAACACGCCGATTAGCATAATCCATTGTGATATATCATTGGGTAAAAGCTCCCCCGCGCAAGGGAATCAGACTGTGGAATGGCTTTGAAGATTTTACGATACAATAACCATCCATTTGATACGCAATTAAAAAGATATTTTGAGACACGAAGTGTGAAGACAATGGGATAGAGGGGGAGAGAAGGCAGGGATAAGGGTATTCTTCTGAGTCCCCAGTGCCTGCTGGTTGAGTCTGATTCAAATACAGAACACAGGACCATTAGTAAGAACACATAGGCTTAATGTAGGATCAGGCAGACTTTCCTCTATGCAGTTCTTGCTGTCGCTGGGTGCTGTCAAGTCGACTCTGACTCATGGCGACCCCATGTGACAGAGAAGAACTGCTCTGTAGGATTTTCTTGGCTGTAATCTTTTCAGCAGCAGATGGCCAGGTCTTTCTCCCATGGAGCCACTGGGTGGGTTTGAATAGCCAGCATTTTGGTTAGCAGCTGAGCGCTTAAACGTTGCACCACAAGGGCTCCTTGCTTCCTCCTTTTATGTGATGCTGTAATAATGGTTTGGACCTGGATGTGGGTAGGAATGAATGTGGATCTCAAACTTTTAATTAACCAAACTTTTAATCAAAGCTAGAGGGGCAGCTCTGGCTCAGCAGTAGAAGTCTCACCTTCCAGGCAGGAGACCTATGTTCAATTCCCAGCCAATGCACCTCATGCGCAGCCACCACCCGTCTGTCACTGGAGGCTTTCGTGTAGCTATGATGCTCAACAGGTTTCAGCGGAGCTTCCAGACTCAGAGGGACTAGGAAGAAAGGCCTGCTGATCTACTTCTGAAAATCAGCCAACAAAAACCCATGGATCACAGCTGTCCAATCTCCAACTGATCATGGGGTTTGCGCAGGACCGGGCAGCATTTCGTTCCATTCTGCATGGGGTTGCTGTGAGTTGGGGGTTGACCCCATGGCACCTGACAGCAACAACAATAAAATCAAAGCTGGGAATGGTTGCACAACTCAAAGAATGTAATCAACAATGAATTATACGTGTAGAAACTGTTGAATTGGTGTATGTGCTGCTGTGCATATTCTCAACAATCAAAATTTGAAATAAACTAATTAGAAAGAAAGGCAGGAGCTCTGGGCCTAACTGAGATGTTCCAGAAAAATCTAGAAATTTCATGAATGTTAAAAAAGTGCCCTGCATCAGCCTGAAATGTAAGCCGAAAAACAGAGAACGGTGAGCTTTGAGTGTTTTTTCGCCTGTCCACCTGGTCATGAAATAGGTGTGAGACAGAGAAACAAGCATCTCCCAGGCTCACAGAAAGATCTGGAACTGGCTAAGTGGGTCCTGAGAGTGAGTATTATGGACCTCACAAGCACAACCCTTCTCTAGGGGCAAGGAACCCCACAGTCCTGATGGTCATCTAGGGGGAAGGTGGTCCACCCTCCCTCTGTGTGGAAACTTGTATTGTGTCTGTATTAATGATTGGGGCCTGGAGTTCCTGGGGGGTTGAAGGCTTCTCATGCTTTGTTTCAGGACTTTGAGACGCGAATCGCATTCTGGGATCTACGTGATTATCCCCAGTGCCAGACCCAAAATGTTCTCACTTGCCTCTGAGTTGGCTCCGACTCCTGGCGACCCCATATACAAGGAAATGAAACATTGCCTGGTCCTGCACCATTATCACCATCACTGGTATGTTTGAGTCCACTGTTGTGGCTACTTAAACCAAAATATCCCCAATCAGTGTCAGCTCTCCAAACCTCCGCGCCGTGACTTCCAGCACTGGCTTTGATGCTTGTTTGATTGTGTGCTTTATTAATGAGCACGATAAACAGTCACCCCTTTCTTCCCCTCTTGAGTTCAGAACTAATTGAAAAATAAAAGTATGTATGCCTCCAACTATATGATATTCTGGAAAAGGAAAAACTATAGAAAGAGTGAAAGATCAGAGGTTGCCAGGGGCTTGGGGGAGGAAGGAAGGATATCTTCAGGGCAGGGAGACTATTCTTTGTGATGCTGTAATGGTGGATACGTGACATGACGCATTTGTCAAAACCCACAGGACTGTACAGCACAAACAGTGTACCCTCATGTAAACTGTGGACTTCAGGTAATAACAATGTATCATTGTTGGTTTATCAATTGTAACAAATGTAGCACAGGGATGAAAGATGTTAATATTAGGGGAAACTGTAGCGGGGGATGGGGAGGAAGAGGGGAGAGGAGGGTGTGGGAGCTGCCTGTACTTTCTGCTCAATTTTTCTGTAAACCTAAAACTGCTTGCAAAAATAAAGCTTATTAATTAAAAAAAACTGGAACTGGAACTGGAAACCCTTCTGCGTGATGCTGTAATGGCGAACGCGTGATATTTTGCTTTCGTCAAAATCCACAGGACAGTACGAGACAAAGCGTGAACTCTCATGTAACCTGTGGACTTTAGTTAATAATGATGTATCAATATGATGATGATGACTAATGCAGTCAAGTCGATTCCCACTCATAGCGACCATATAGGACAGAGTAGAACTGCACCATGGGGTTTCCAAGAAGCGACTGGTGGATTTGAACTGCTGATCTTTTGGTTAGCAGCCGAGCTCTTAACCACTACGCCACCAGGGCTCAATATAGGTTCATCAATTGTAACAAATGTACCACATAAATGTAAGGAGTACATTTGTTACAATAATAATAGTAATAATAATAAAGGGGGAAATAATAGTATAAGGAACTGTGTGCAGGGGGGAGAGAGTGGGTATATGGGAATTCTGGATTTTCAGCTCAGTTTCTCTGTAAACCTAAAACTGCTCTAAAAAATAAAGTGTATTTAAAAAAAGAAGGCGCCCTGGTGGTACAACCATTCAGTGTTCAGCTGTTCACCGAAAAGATGCCAGTTCAACCCGCCCAGCGCCTCCTTGGGAGAAAGACCTGTCAATCTGCTCCCATAAAGATTACAGCCTAGGAAACTGTATAGGACAGTTCTACTCTGTCACAAGGGGTTGCTATGAGCTGGAATTGACTCAATGGCACCCAACAACAACATTTTTTTATAAATTAAGGGAGCAGAGGCTTTGAGAAGTCCCAGGCGTTGCCTAAGGTCACCAGCAGGCCAGCTGGTGCAGAACCCAGCTCGAGTCCACACACCACACGGAGTGTGGGAGGTTTGTGAGTGTGCGTGCACATGGAGTGTGGGGTATGCATGAAGCACCTGCCCTTGGACATGTCACAAGCACCCACCCGCACAAACACAGCAGTTCTGATAGCTCCAAACAGGCTGTCTATCTACCCGGACCCGTGTTGTAGGAATATGAAGCTCACTGTGGAGGAGGGGACAAGTGCGGCCGCTGGCTCTGCTGCCTGGACTTAAGTCCTGGCCTGCCCATGACCACCTGTGTGGCCCATGCAAGTGACATTGCTGAACTCCACCTGAGCCCTGAGATCCTGGAAACAGTGGTAGTTACAGAAATCCCCATCCCCTTTGGTGTTCTGGGAAAGGGCTGACAGACGGCCTTATGTTCCCTTAGCTGGGCTAAACAGAGGAGTTTCTTCTTGTCTTGAGGCCCTTGAGCCCCCTTCTCTCCCTGGCCCTTCCAGAATCTGGGAGAAACCTGCCCTTCACGGTAAACTCAGAAGATAGATAACTCCATGCGATCAAAATACCCCATAGCTTAACCTCCACCTAATGACCTAGGTGGTGCATGCATTTAACACACTCGGTTGCTAACAAAAGGTCGGAAGTTCGAGTCCACCCAGAAGAGCCTCGGAAGAAAGGCCTGACAATCTACTTCCGAAAAATCAGCCATTGAGAATCCTATGGAATACTACACAAAGATAAAGAACAACGATGAATCCTCAAAACATCTCACAACATGGATCAATCTGGAGGGCATTATGCTGAGTGAAATAAGTCAATGACAAAAGGACAAATATTGAATGAGACTGCTATTATAAAAACTCAAGGAAAAGTTTACCCACAGGAAAACAAAAAAAATTATCTGATGGTTATAAGGGTAGGGAGCGATGGGAAAAGCATGTCACTAACTAGTTAGTAGACAAATGTTAACTTTGGTGAAGGGAAAGACAACACAAAATATAGGTGAAGTCAGCACAACTTGACCAAGGCAAAGCCATAGAAGCTTCACAGACACATCCAACACCTTGAGGGACCAAGTTACTGTGGTTAAGGGCTGGGGACCATGGTCTCAGAGGACATCTAGGTCAACTGGAATAACATAGTTCATACAGAAACTGTCCTATACAGGACCTCGGTGAGTAGCATCTGAGGTCTCAAAAGCTTGCAAGTGGCCATTTAAAATACATCTATCGGTCACATCCTGTCTGGAGCAAAGGAAAATGAAGAAAATCAAAGACACAGGGAAAATACCAGTCTAAAGGACTAAAGGACCACATGAACCCCAGCCTCCACCAGCCTGACCCAGAGGAACTAGATGGTGCCCGGCTACCACCACCAAACCACTCTGACAAGGATCACAATAAAGAGTCCTGGACAGAGCTGGAGAAAATTGTAGAACAAAATTCAAATTCACAAAAGAAGACCAGTCTTACCGGTCTGACAGAGACTGGAGGAACCCCAAGACTATGGCCCCCGGACACGCTGCTAACTCAGAACTGAAGCCGCTCCTGAAGCCCACGTCTCACACAAAGATTAGACAGATCTATAAAACAAACAATAACACATGTGAGGAATGTGCCTCTTAGTTCAGTCAAATATAGAAGACAAAAGGGGCATCTCCTGCCCAAAAGCAAGATGAGAAGGCAGGAAGGGACAGGAAAACTGAATGGATACACACGGAGAACCCAGGATGGAAATGGGGAGAGTGTTGTCACATGGGGGGGACAGCAACTGATGTCACAAAACGATATGGGTATACATTTTTGAATGAGAAACTAACTTCAGCCGTAGACTTTCACCTAAAGCACAATAAAATAAAATAAAGAAAACCCTATGGAGCACAGCTTTGCTCTGATACACGTATGGGTGGGCACTGTGAGTCACAATCCACTGACGGTGCCTGGTTTACCAAACCCCATCACTGCTCAGCAAAGACATCAGAGAGCAACTCAGCAAAGTGGCCAGTGCTGGAGACAAGACAAGCTGACAAAGCCCAGGAGCCTGCACAGAAGATGAGGGGATTCCGTGAGTCTGAGTCGATTGGATGGCAGCAGGTGACCCACTTCTACCTATCTTTCACAGTAAACTTGGGAGAGAGCTCCATGTGGTCGACCCAGCCCATTGCTTAACCTTCCCTACTGGTCTTCAGTACTTTCCTCTGCAGTCCTGAGAACCTTTCTGGACCTGTGACCACAGAGTTGAGATCAGACTTGGTACTGATCTGTCTCTCTCTGCTATGGGTTGAATTGTGTCCCTCCCAAAAATATGCACTGAATTCTGCCTTTTTATCTGTGGATGTGATCCTGCTTAGAAGCAGGGTTTTTCTTTTGTTCTAGGAGTGAGGGCATTCCAGAGCAGAGTGGATGCTAAATCTAGTCACTTCTCAGTTATAAAAAGACCAGAACAGACACAGAGATGCACACAACCAGAAGACAGACGTCATATGAGGAACTGTTGACGAGCAAAGAAATGCCAGACAGCCATTGTTGTGTGCCTGCTAATCCATTCTGACTCACAGTGACCCATATGACAAGAGTACAACTGCCTCAAGTCTCAAAAGAACACAAAACTAGGGTTTTCTAGGCTGTAATCGTTACAGGAGCAGATTGCCAGGTCTTTCTCCCATAGAGCTGCTGATGGGTTTGAATCGCCAGCCTTTCAGTGAGCAGCTGAGCACTTAACCGTTGCACCACCAAGCTCCTTCAAAGACTGCTGGGGACACCAGAAACCAGCAGAGAGGCCCACAGAAAGAATCGACACTGCTGAGACCCTGGTTTTAGTCTGCACGGCCATGCAAAAGTAGGAGCATTGAGACCAATCTGCAGGAATGACTTAGAGAAGAAGGACAGGGGGATCCAGAATTCCAGTGTGGGCACCAGGGAGGTGGGCAGGCAGGGGGATTTGAACTGGACTCTCTGCTCAGGTTGTCAAGAATGAAATGGAATGCTTGAAGAGCGATATCCTAGGCATGAGTGAGCTGAAAGGGACTGGCATTGGCCATTTCGAATTGGACAAGCAAATGGTCTACTAAGCCAAGAATGACAGACTGAAGGGGAATGGCATTGCATTCATTGTCAAAAGGAACATTTGAAGATCTATCCTGAAGTACAACGCTGTCAGTGATAGGACAATATCCACACACCTACAAGAAAGACCCATTAATGTGACTATTATTCAAATTTACACATTAACCAGTAACGCCAAAGATGAAGAAATTGAAGATTTTTACCAACTTCTGCAGTCTGAACTTGATCAAATATGAAATCAAGAGGCACTGATAATTACTGATGATCGGAATGGGAAACTTAAGAAACAAAAAAGAAGGGTCAGTAGTTGGAAAATATGGCTTTGGTGACAGAAACGACACTGGAGATCGCATGATAGAATTTTGCAAGACCAACGACTTCTTTATTGCAAATACCTTTTCTCAACTACATAAACGATGACTATACTTGTGGACCTCACCAGATGGAATACACAGGAATCAAATCGACTACATCTGTGGAAAGAGATAATAGAGAAGCTCGATAGCATCAGTCAGAACAAGGCTAAGGGCTGACTGCAGAACAGACCATCAATTGTTCATATGCAAGTTCAACTTGAAGCTGAAGAAAATTAAAATAAGTCCACTAGAGCCAAAAGTATGATCTTGATATATCCCACCTGAATTTAGAGACTATCTCAAGAATAGATTTGACTCATTGAACACTAATGCATGAAGACCGATGAGTTGTGGGATGACATCAAGGACATCATACACAAAGAAAAGCAAAAGGTCATTTAAAAGACCGGAAAGAAAGAAAAGACCAAAATGGAAGTCAGAAGAGACTCTGAAGCTTGCTCTTGAACTTAGAGCAGCTAAAGCAAGTGGAAGAAATGAAGAAGTAAGAGCTGAACAGAAGATTTCGAAGGGCAGCTGGAGAAGACCAAGTATTACAATGAAATGTGCAAAACACTTGGAGTTAGAAAACCAAAAGGGAAGAACATGCTCAGCATTTCTCAAGCTGAAAGAACTGAAGAAAAAATTCAAGCCTCCAGTTGCAATACTGAAGAATTCTACAGCCAAAACACTGAACAATGCAGGAAGCATCAAAAGAAGATGGAAGGAATACACAGAGACACTGTACCAAAAAGAATTGGTCCACGGTCAGCCATTTTATGAGGTAGCATATGATCAAGAACCAACAGTACTGAAGGAAGAAGTCCAAGCTGCACTGAAGGCGCTGGAGAAAAACAAGGCTCCAGGAATTGACAGAATATCAACTGAGATGTTTTGACAAACGGATGCAGTGCTGGAAGTGCTCACTCGTCTATGCCAAGAAATTTGGAAGACAGCTACCTGGCCAACCGACTGGAAGACATCCATATTTATGCCTATTCCCAAGAAAGGTGATCCAACCAAATGTGGAAATTATCAAAACTATCATTAATATTACACGCAAGTAAAATTTTGCTAAAGATCATTCAAAAGAGGCTGCAGCAGTATGTTGACAGGGAAGTGCCAGAAATTCAGGCTGGATTCAGAAGAGGATGTGGAACCAGGGATATCATTGCTGATGTCAGATGGATCCTGGCTGAAAACAGAGAATACCAGAAAGATGTTTACCTGTGTTTTAGAGACTATGCAAACGCATTTGACTGTGGGGATCCTAACAAATTATGGATAACATTGTGAAGAATGGGAATTCCAGAACACTTAATTGTGCTCATGAAGAACCTGTACATAGACCAAGAGGCAGTTGTTCAAACAGAACAAGGGATACTACGTGGTTTAAAGTCAGGCAAGATGTGTGTCTGGGTTGTATCTTTTCACCATATGTATTCAATCTGTATGCTGAACAAATAGTCTGGGAAGCTGGACTATATGAAGCAGAAAGGCTCATCAGGATTGGAGGAAGACTCATTAACAACCTGCGTTATGCAGATGATACAACCTCGCTTGCTGAAAGTGAAGAGGACTTGAAGCACTTACTGATGAAGACCAAAGACCACAGCCTTCAGTATGGATTACACCTCCACATAAAGAAAACAAAAATCCTCACAACTGGACCAATAAGCAACACCATGATAAACGGAGAAAAGATTGAAGTTGTCAAGGATTTCATTTTACCTGGATCCATAATCAACGCTCATGGAAGCAGCAGTCAAGAAATCAAATGACATATTGCATTTGCGCGAATCTGCTGCGAAAGACCTCCTTAAAGTGTCAAAAGCAAAGATGTCACTTTGAGAACTAAGGTGTGCCTGCCCCAAGCCATGGCATTTTGAATCTCCTCACATGTAAGTGAAAGCTGGACAATGAATAAGGAAGACTGAAGAAGAACTGATGCCTTTGGATTACGGTGTTGGCCAGGAATATTGAATAAACCCTAGACTGCCAGAAGAACAAACAAATCTGTCATGGAAGAAGTTCAGCCAGAATGGTCCTTCAGAGTGAAGATGGCAAGACTTGGTCTCCTGTACTCTGGAGGGATCAGTCCCTGGAGAAGGACATCATGCCTGGTAAAGTAGAGGGTCAGCAACAAAGAGGAAGACCCTCAACGAGATGGACTGACACAGTGGCTGCAACAGTGGGCTGAAACAGAGCAATGATTGTGAGGATGGCACAGGACCAGGCACTGTTTTGTTCCGTTGTGCATAGAGTCACTCTGAGTCAGAAGGGACTCAACGGCACCTAACAACAACAACAACATTTGCTTACCTTAGAGTCTGTGGGTGGCACAAACAGTTAACATGCTTGACTGCTAACCAAAAGGTTGAAAGTTTGAGTCCACCCAGAAGCACCTTGGAAGAAAGGCCTGGTGATCTACTTCCAAAAAGCAGTCATTGAAAACCCTTTGTAGCATAGTTCTTCTCTGACACACATGGGGTCACCATGAGTCTGCTGCTAATTGAAATGTTGGAGGTTCAAGTCCACCTGAAGGTGCCTTGGAAAGAAGGCCTGGCTGTTGACGTTTGAAAAACCAGCCGTTGAAATCCCCGTGGAGCACAGTTCTACTCTGACACACATGGGGTCTCCAAGAGTTAGAGTTGACTCTAAGACAACCAGTTGGTTATCTACTCACCTTCCCATGAGAAGGGTGAGGTCCAGGAGGGCTATGTGAGTAGTCCCAGGAGGGTACCCATGAAGAACCTGATGTCAGGATGCCCAGTGAAGTCCCCCCCGTATGCCCCCTGTTCCCTGGTGGGAACAAACTCTGGGGTAGGAACTCATCCCCTTCTAGGCACAATCCAATTGCCTTGAGCCAAAACCAACTCATGGCGACCCCATGTGTGCCAGAGTGGAACTGTGCTCCATAGGGTTTTCAATGGCTGATCTTTCAGAAGTAGATCGGCAGGCCTTTCTTCCAAGGCACCTCTGGGTGGACTGGAACCTTCAACATTTCCGTTAGCAGCCGAGCTTGGTCAATGTCTTCGACACTCAGGGACTCCAGGCCCAGTAGGAGGTGACATTTACGATGGAACATGTTCATGGCGGGGGGCGTGGGTGGAGGGCGACTGGGGCTGGCCCTCCTAAGACCCGTAGCCAGGTCCCATCTTCCTTTCCTCAAGGTGGGTCCACCTCTCCTGTGATCCACTCTCCTTTAACCCCTCTGCTCCTTTGATTTGTGTTTAGATCCAGACTCTGCGTGAAGCAGGGATCTGAGCCTCTGAACTAGAACATAAAAGTCATTCGTGAAACTCTGGGGTCCTTTGTGAGACGGGGTGAAAGACGTGGTCCTTCCTCAAGGACGCTCTGTGCCCCCATCGCTCAGCACCTCGGAGAGGCGCCCCCACGCCTCTTCTAGGGAGCTCGGGGGCTCAGGGAAGGAGGTAAACGGAGAGGACAAAAAGTGGCACCATTTAAACACTGGCGGTGGCGCGCGCAGGGAACGAGAGGGGCGCCCGGACCCGGGGCGCGAGGGCAGGGCGCTGACAGCCACTTCTCGCTCCCCGACAACAGGTAGGCGATTGCCTGCCCCTTCCCGGCGCGGCGCCGCAATTTCCTCGGCGTTGGGCGATTTTATTCATTGTTTCCCGGGCCGGGTGATTGATGCGCCGGGCACTAATCTCTCGGAGTGATAACTATTTCCATGTTCGTCCCCGCGCCCTGACACCGCGCAGCGCGGCCCGGGCGACTGCTGACTACTTACTTTGTGACTCATTTACATTTCAATCTCGGCCTCATGAATGTAAAACCCCGGTTGCAAATTAATAACCGGGAGGCGGGGAGGCCGCGGCGGCGCGGGGGGCGCACGACCCCCGCGCCCCGCGCTGCCATTGTGTTCCGCTGGCGCCTCATTTGCGGGCCGCAGTGAATGACATTACAGAGAAAGGCAGATCCGCAGTGACACAAATTTATTTCCGTCCCCACCGCTGCCGTACATTTTCATAGGATCAGGGGGCTATTTGTCTGGGGACAATTTAGTTTCCATGAAAAATTTAAATGGTTTCTGTGGAGATAGTGGAGTGAAATTTAATTTGTTTCTCATTTACTACAGCAGGTATGAAAAGGAGAAAAATTGGATGTCTGATGGGCTGAAATTGGCGCTGTCCCAGCTCTTGTCCCCCAAGGCCTGGCGTGGCAGAATCCTCCATCCCGGAGGAGGGACAGCCCCTCCCGACCTCCCCGCCCCCCTCGGAGGACCTAACCTTAAACCAACTTACAGCAAACCTTTCGGGAGCCTGCCAATCACCGCGAAACCACGTTTCCATCGATCCCCTGTCTGGATGATCTATGGCTTCATTTTACGGTAATTGAGAATTAGTGGGGAGATTAGCCAGGCTCAACGCCCCGTCTTGATCTTCGCAGTGAGCACAGCAATTTGTCACGATTGCTCTTCCAACACTCTTTTACTGATACGGGGGTACCCATCTAATTGAATACGGGGATAACATGGAAATTAATTGGACACAGGGAGGTTTGGAGGACGGAGGGCTGGGCGTCCTAATGCCCCCGCTGGGGTGGACACTCAAGGGCAGGGGGTGGGTATTGATCCCAAATAAGTTCAACCGTGGCCAGCATGAGGGCGGGGTAGCCAAATACACCGGGTGGTGTTCAAGCCCCAGTGAAGCTGATGGTGGGCAGCGGTCTGTGGCCGTGCAGAATATGACCTCTCATTTCAGTCGACCGCATCAAGATGAAGTTTCAAAAATTTACTTCTTGCAGCAAAGGTACCCTGTGTCTAAAGCCAACAGTCAGACATGAATTACAGGCGGGCAGTGCTGGTGGGCTGTTTATGGGGGTCATTGGCTACTTGTTGTTATTGTTACTTGCCTTGAGTCGACTCAAACTCAGGACGACCGCGTGTGTATCAGAGTAGAACTGTGCTTCATAGGGTTCGCAAGGCTGTGACCTTTTGGAAGCAGATCACCAGGCCTTTCTTCCGAGGCACCTCTTGGCGGGTTTCAACCACCAACCTGTTGCCTAGCAATTGAGCGTTTAACCCTTTGTATCACCCAGGGCCTCCTTTTGTTACTTAAAACCAAAAACCAAACCCACTGCCCCTGAGTCAATTCCAACTCATAGAAAGACCCTGTAGGACAGAGTAGAACTGCCCCACAGGGTTTCCAAGGCCGTAATCTTTATGGAAGCAGACTGCCACATCTCTGTCCCTCGGAGCAGTTGGTGGTTTCAAAGCATAGCCGACGTCTCAGTAAGCAGCCTGATACTTAACCACTGCACCACTTGGGCTCCTAAAGAGAGGCATGGAAATGATAAAACACTGAACACAGGATAATGGTGATCTCTTGGGGGAAGAAAGGAGACAGGGAGAAGTACCCCCCCAAAAAACCAAACGCATTGCCATCGAGTCAGTTCTGACTTATAGTGACCCTCTAGGACAGAGTAGAACTGCCCCACAGGGTTTGTAAGGCTGTAATCTTTACAGAAGCAGACTGCCACATCTTTCTCCCGAAGAGCAGCTGGTGGGTTCCAACCGCCGACCTTTTGGTTAGCAGCCGAGCGCTTTAATCACCGCGCCTCCAGATCTCCTTTTTTGCTACTTAAGCAGCAGATAAAAGTTCTAAGTATCCCACAGTGTAGAGAAGTTGCTGTGTCCTGGAGTGATAGAGAAGAGAAGATCCAGGAGTCTCCCGGGGAAAGGCTTAGGGATAGTGCCTCTTCGCACTCTCTGGGGCAAGATGTGCACCTCGGATTTGCATGTGTGAGGGCTAGGCGTTAATCAAGGGCATGTCAGCCCTGACCTTTCTACATCTGAACCGAAAAATAGAAGCAGTTCTTGCCTCATCACTCACAGTCCCCTTCAGGGGGCCTGTTTTTGTGGATGAAGTGTTTGATTTTCTCCGCCTTGGTTTTTCTGTGCTAAACCTACATTCTATTCTGTTGAAAGTTGAGAGGCAGTAAGACCCGAACCCTCCAACTATGTCATTGTTGTTTGTTGCCATTGAGTTGACTCCGACTCATGGCCACCCCACGTACAACAGAAGGAATTGTTGACCGCTGCATCCTATACCATCTTCACGATCGTTGGTCTGCTTGAGTCCGGGGGTGCGGCCACTGTGTATTCTGAGTGCCTTCCAACTTAGGGGGCTCATCTTCCAGCTCTATACTGGAGAATTTTCTGTGTGATCCATGGGGTTTCCATGGGCTGATTTTCAGAACTAGCTGCTAACCGAAAGGTCGGCAGTTCAAATCCGAAGAGAAGGCCGACAGAGAGAAAGCCTTCCCCTGGAGCTGACGCCCTGAATTTGGACTCTTAGCCTACTTTACTGTAAGGAAATAAACTCCTCTGTTAAAACCGTCCCCGTGTGGTATTTCTGTTATAGCAGCACTACATCACTAAGACGCTTGAGTGATGAAAACTGCTAGCATTTTAGAATCCTACTTCCATTCCTAACAGGACAAAAAGGAGCCTTCTGATCACTTATGAGAGCTTTGTTGTTGCTGTGGTCAGCTGCTGTCTAGTCAGTCCATACTCACCGCAGCCCCACACACAACGGAACAAAACTCTACCCACCATCCCCATGACCCGTTGTGGACCAGATCGTTGTGCTCCAAAGGATTTTCATCCGCTGATTTTCAAAAGTAGATCTCCAGGTCCTTCTTCCTAGTCTGTCTTAGTCCGGAAGCTCTGCTGAAACCTGCTCAGCATCATAGCAACACGCAAGCCTCCATGGACAGACGGGTGGTGGCTGTGAATAAGGTCCATTGGCAGAGAATTGAACCCGGGTCTCCTGCACGGAAGGTGAGTATTCGACCGTTGAGCCACCACTGCCCTTCCAGACACCTGGATCTCAGCTTTATCAACCTTTCTCCACCCTCTCAGCCTCAAGAAGCTTCCCAGGTGCCCTCAACCCCTCCAGCACTGGCTTGTAATTTGTTCCGTAGCACTCAGCACTATCAGACATTTTTCTTACTTATGTGTTTGCCTTTGGTCGACGCTGGGAGAATGTGAGCCCCGTGAGAGACGGTGAGTCGATTCCGAGTCATGGCAACCTCAGATGTGTCAGAGGAGAACTGCTCCACAGGGTTTTCTTGGCTGTATCTTTATGAAAGCAGATCACCAGGCCTTTCTTCCACGATGCCACTGGGTGGGTTCGAACTGCGCCCACTTGCTGCACCCAGGCACTTTGCTCAATAAATACTTGCTGAGTAAGAAAAAGCTCAAGACTCTGTCCTTCCTGAAGGTGCAAGTAGCCCTGTGTCCTCAGGTAGCCGCAGGGACCTGTACGCCCATAAAGATTACAGCCAAGAAAATCCTATGGGGCAGTTCTACTCTGTTACATGGGGTGACCATGAGCCGGAATCCACTTGACGGCAATCAGTTTGGTTTGTTACTCCCCATTGATTGGAGTCACCCTTGGGAGTTCCAGAGATGTCCTCAGCTGGCTGTCCCAGGTCAGACGTGGCCTCACCGCCCGCAGGATCTCTGTGGAGTGAGTCTGAAGTCTCCTCCTTTGCAAAGACCCTTTCCCAGCAGCCGGGGCCTTTCCAGCTTGTCTGGACAGGTGGCCACCTGTGCGCAGAGGTACCTGCAGAGCTGCCACGTCAGTCCTGGGCGTCTTGGCGCTGTCCTGCAGAGCCAGGGGTGGCCCTGCCCCTGGGCTCAGGTGTGGCCACGAGGCGGACAGAACGTGGTTCCGTGCCAGCAGGCGCAGTATCTGGGGTTTATTTGTTTGATCGCCAGGAAACCCGTTCCTCGAGCTGGTAATGTCATTTGCGAAATCTGATTAGCAGCATGCATATCACGTAGACAAGTCTCTTATCTGGTTTGCAGGGTCCGCTGCCGCTAATTTGATCAGGAGGGGAGCTAACAGGATGGGGGAGTCGCTAACATGATAGTCCTGAGAGTCGGGGGGGTGGGCTCGTGGTGCCCCATCCTGCCCAGTGGCTTGTGGGGGGCATTTGCCACAGCAGGCTCCTGACACACACGGGGTCGCCATGAGTTGGGGTGGACTCCATGGAAACTGGTTTTCCTGATTTACACAGGACCACAGCCATAGCTTAGCACATAACTGTGTGCAAGTCATGTACCCTTTGGGGCTTCTCACTCCTTACCTGGAAAGTTACAAGGCTCTCAGAAGGGTGTCTAAACATTCTTAGAGCCCAGCGGGATGAGAGAAGGTACGTCATTGTTATCACCTGCCGTTGAGTCAGCCCCAACTCATGGAGATCCCGTGTGCAATGGAACGCAACTGCCCAGTTCTGCTCCACCATCCCCGTGATCGATTGTGCATCAGACTGCTGGGTTCCTCAGTGTTTCCATTTGGCTGATTTTCAGAAGTAGGTCACCAGGCCTTTCTTCCCAGTCTGTCTTAGTCTGGAAGAAAGAAGACGTAGAGCTCTGTTTACTGGGTTTGGTTTTTGGTGACCCCCTAAAAAGCTATATCCACGTCCTAACCCCTGGTACCTGTGCATGGCACTTTGCCTGGAAATAGGGTCTTTGCCGTTGGAATTCAGTTCAGGCTGCCCAGATGAGGCCATCTTGAGAGATCCAAACCAAACCCACTGCCGTCAAGTTGATTCCAACTCATAACAGCCCTGTAGTACAGAGAACTGCCCCCTAGGGTTTCCAAGGCTGTACGTCTTTAGGAAGGCAGACTGTCATGTCTTTCTCCCAAGGAGCAGCTGGTGGCTTCAAACCCCTGACTTTTCAGTTGTCAGCAGAGTGCTTTAACCACTGTGCCACCAGGGCTCCTTGAGCTATCAGGTGGGCCCTACATTCAGTGACAAGTGTCCTTATAAGAGAGGAGAGACACAGAGACAGAGGAGAAGGCATGTGAAGACGGAGCAGAGATTGGAGGGATGTGGCCACAAGTCCAGGAACGCCTGCAGCCACCAGGAGCTGGAAGAGACGAGGAAGGACCCTCCCCTAGAGCCTCTGGAGGAAGTGTGGTCCTGCCCACACCTTGATTTCGGACTTCTGGCCAGAACTGGGAGAGAGGGACTACTTTTGATGTTGTCGTTAGCTGCCATGGAGTCGGCCCCAACTCATAGTGACCCCATGCACAACGGAAGGAAATGCTGCCCGGCCCTCAGTCATTCCCATGGTTGGCTGTGGATCAGGCTATTGTGATCCATCGGGTTTCCATGGGCTGATTTTCAGAAGTAGACCACCAGGACTTTCTTCCTAGTCTCTCTTAGTCTGGAAGCTCTGCTGAAACCTGCTCAGCATCCCGGCAATGTGCAGCCCTCCATTGACAGACAGGTGATGGCTGCGCCTGAGGTGCATTGGCAGGAATCGAACCCGGGTCTCCCACCTTGAAAAGGGAGAATTCTACAGGACTGTCATACATGGGGACAATGTGTCTTTACTGGAAACCCCAGGGGCTCCTCACCACCCTCAGGTAAGGCGCGGCCTCGTGTTCTGAGTCCGGGAGAACAGCCCGCCTGCCACCCGTAAGCATCTTCCTGTTGCCTTTTCCTGGGACACAGCGGGAGAGGGATGGCAGGTGATTAGAGACTCAGCTGCCTCCCTGTGGCCTTCTTCCCAGAGGGTCCAGCCCCCTTGAGTTCTCTCTCTTTTTTTAATTTTTATTGTGCTTTAGGTAAAAGCTTACAGAGCAAATTAGTTTCCCGTTCCATAGTCTGTACATAAAGCGTTCCGTGACCTCGGTTTCATTCCCCTCAATGTGTCAGCACTCTCCCCGTTTCCGCCCTGGGTTCCCCGTTCCCTTTCATCCTGATTTGCTACCCCTTCCTGCCTTCTCATCTTTGCTTTTGAGCAAATGTGGCCCTTTTAATCTCATATAATTGATTGTTCTAAGAAGCATGGTCCTCTCGGGTGTTACTGTTTGTCATCTGGGCCTGTCTGTGGTTTGGCTGGGAGGTGGGCTCTGGGAATGGCTTCAGTTCCAGGACAGGAGGATGTCTTAGGACCATAGTCTCTGGGGTTCCTCCAGTCTCTGTCAGACCAGTCAGGGTGGTCTTTTTTGTGAGGTTTTCTTCGTTCTACATTTTTCTCCCGCTCTGTCCGGGACCCTCTGTTGTGATCCCAGTCAGAGCACTCAGTAGTGGTAGCCGGGCACCATCTAGTTCTTCTGGTCTCCGGGTCGTCCCTTGAGTTCTAAGCATGGTGTCTTGAGTCCCACCCACCCTCGAAGACAAGCTGTCTCTCCAGTGACCTGGGACACAGCAGCCTGCAAAACATATCCCTCGAATGATCTGTAACTTCACATTTCAATTATAGATTGCTGGAAGTAACAGCGTTGACTTTTGTACATACTCATCAATTTCAGAATTTTTTTTTTTTGGTGAACTCTTTGGAACTTTCTACACAGATAATCGTGACCAGGAGGGACCAGACCCTGGAGAAGGACATCATGCTTGGTGTCTTAGTCATCTAGTGCTGCTCTGACAGAAATACCACAAGTGTATGGCTTTAACAAAGAGAAGTTGATTCTCTCACAGTCCAGGAGGCTACAAGTCCAAACTCAGGGCATCAGCTCCAGGGGAACGCTTTCTTTCTCTGTGGGCTTTGGAGGAAGGTCCTTGTGATACATCAGTCTTCCCTTGGTCTAGGAGCTTCTCAGCCCTGGGACCCCAGATCCAAAGGACATGTTCTGCTCCTGGCACTTCTTTATGTTGATGGGTGTCTTGGTCATCTAGTGCTGCTCTAACAGAAATACCACAAGTGGGTGGCTTTAACAAAGAGAAGTTTATTCTCTCACACTCCAGTAGGCTACAAGTCCAAATTCAGGGCAACAACTCCAGAGGAAGGCTTTCTCTCTCTGTCAGCTTTGGAGGAAGGTCCTTGTGATACATCAGTCTTCCCTTGGTCTAGGAGCTTCTCAGCCCTGGGACACCAGATCCAAAGGACATGTTCTGCTCCTGACACTTCTTTACGTTGATGGGTGTCTTAGTCATCTAGTGCTGCTCTAACAGAAATACCACAAGTGGATGGCTTTAACAAAGAGAAGTTTATTCTCTCATAGTCCAGTAGGCTACAAGTCCAAATTCAGGGCATCAGCTCCAGAGGAAGGCTTTCTGTCTCTGTTGCCTCTGGAGGAAGGTCCTTGTGATGCATCAGTCTTCCCTTGGTCTGGGAGCATCTCAGCGGAGGAACCTCAGGTCCAAAGGACACGCTCTGCTCCCAGTGCTTCTTGCTTGGTGGTGTGAGGTCCCTCTCCTCTCTTTTATATCTCAGAGGAGATTGCATTAAGACACTATCTAATCTTGTCAACCTCATCAGTATGACCTCATCACAGTGATAGAGTTTACAACACATAAGGAGATCACATATAACCTCATCATACTGCTAGAGTTTACAACACATAAGGAAATCACATCAGATTACACAATCATGCAATACTGGGAATCATGACCCAGCCAAGCTGACAGATATTTTTGGGGGACACAATTCAGTCCACGACAGGTGGTAAAGTAGAGGATCAGAGAAAAAGAGGAAGACCCTCAACGAGAGGGACGGACACAGTGGCTGCAACAATGGGCTCAAGCACAACAACGATTGTGAGGATGGCGCAGGACCAGGCAGGGTTTCGTTCTGTTGTACACGGGGTCACTACGAGTCGGAACCGACTCGAAGGCACCTGACCACAAGAACAACACAGACACTCGTGCAGTTTGCCAATAAAAAACAGTATTATTTCTTCCTTTCCAAACTGTACGCTTTTTATTTATTCTCCTTGCCTTTCCGCTCTGAGCAGAAACTCGAGTCCAGCGTGGAGCAGATAGTGAGAGCAGACGTCATTGTCTTGCCCCTGATCTTGCGGGGGAAACGTGCAGTCTCTCTCAGCACTAAAGTTGAGATTAGCTGTTGGTTTTTTGGCAGATACCCGTGGTGATTATGTTAAAGTGGTTGTTGTTGTTGGTTGCCATGGAGCTCCACAGGGTTTTCTTGACTATAATCTTTTGGGAAGGAATCCCTGGGCGGCGCAAACAGTTAGGCACTCAACTACTAGCCAAAGGGTTGGAGATTCGAACCGATCCAGAGGTGCCTCAGAAGACAGGCCTGGTGATCTGCTCCCAAAAGGTCACAGCCATGAAAACTCTATAAAGCACAGTTCTACTCTGTGTGCATTGGGTCGCCATGAATTACAATCAAATGTGCAGATACTGGGACCCAGCCAGGGACAGTACTTGGGCAGGCAGAAAAGTGGCGAGAATCAGTCATTGGGACCAATTCAACCTCTCCAGATGTAAAGCCTCACTGGACTACTAATTTAAAGGTTGACACTTCAAAGCCACCCAGCGGCACTGCAGAAGAAAGGACTGGCGATCTGCTGTTCAACTTACAGCGAAGAAAACCCTGTGGAGCACAGTTCTACTCTGACACGCATGGGGTTGCTGTGAGTCACAGTCAACTCAATGGCAACTGGTTTGGTTTGGTTGGAGGTGATTGCAAACGTGTTTTTGTGAAAACAACAGAATCCTGTGTCCCAGGAGGGCCTCCCCTCTGCCTTCAACTCAGGAAGCCCCACATGGGAGTTAGTTGGTTTCATTTATCTTCAGACCCATTCCCTCTCAAATCTGGGTGTTCTGGAATAAGGCTGGCGTGTAAGCCTCCCAGCATCGTGAGACAAATGTTCTTACTCCCCACCGAAAAAATTGCCTGCACTGCTGTTTTTACCTTCCATAAAAAAGTGCTTCTTGGCATCGGTGAGGGGGGGATGCTGTCATTATCACACCTATATTCTGGGCCCAAGGTAATCTGAGAACACCGCTTAAGAATCTCAATAAATCCACCCCAGAAGGATGTATTTCTCCAACTCAGCTGCTTTTCATTATAGGTTTTCAAACAATAAATGGTGTTTCTGTTTGTTATTTATGTGCCCACAGAATGTAATGGCTGTAATGATTAATACCGAATTTCTGAATTTATTCTAAAAAGCCACTTCATAAATATTGAGCAGTGTTATTATCTGCAGGTATCTCAATTTATTTTATTAAAATGGAAATTCAGAAATCATCAATAAAACGGTATTATGTGTTTCAAGACGGGCCTGTCGAATGGAGAGGAAGGCCTTTTTTTTTTTTTTTTTAACCCTACCCCTTTCATCACCCTCACAAATGTGTACCTGGCTGAGCGTATCCCAACCTTGGGCCACGTTCACAGTTTTAAGGAACGCCTTTACACTATCCTTCTGTGGATCAATGAGAAATTGGGATCAATAAGTGGATGAGAACAGCGTTCCATTTGAACTTTAATTTTCCACTGGGGAGGAAGAGCCCGTGACTATTGATAACAGATGTTCTCAACCAGCCCTGATTTGTGGATGTTTTATTCCGAGAGCTTTTCCTATGAGAGGATAGGAGGCTTTTCTCAAACAGAATCTTTCGAATCCTCTCAGCCGTGCTCAGATGTAGGCCAGGATTATTTTTACCCCTTTTATGAGGGAGGAGTCCCTGGGTGGTGCAAACAGTCTGCGCTCCACTACTAACTCAGCCAGCAACACCAAGGAAGAAAGGCCTGGCAATCAACTTCCATAAATATCACAGCCAAGAAAACTCAATGGAGCAGTTCTACTCTAACATATGGGGTCTCCATGAATCTCAATGCACTTGACAGCAATGATTTTTTTTTTTTGCTTGCTGAGGGGGGACAGTTTGAATGCTTGGGAGGAATATTCCATAAGGATGCGAGCCTACGGCAGCTCCCAGATCTTCTGGAACAGCCCAAAGGTAGCTGTAGAATATACCCAAATTCCACGGATTCCAAAGAAGCAGAAATGAGTGCTGCCACTCTTTTCTCAGTTAAGTTTCACGGATGAGCATTTAATTGAGCAACTACTGGATACCACACTCTCTGTTAGACCCCAGAGATTCAGGTCAAGCCCTTCTCTGCCCTCCAGGAGCCCACCATCTTGGCAAGGAGAGAAATGGATCATGTACACTCTGGCAGTCTTTATATTCTTTCTTGATTCTTCAGCTCAAGATAGGGTAGAAGCAGGGGTGTGGGCTGCAGAGAATCCTGGGATCAACATTCAAGACGCCTCTGATATGGCTCCAGTACACGTTTTCTAAAGGAGCCCTGGTGGTGCAATGGCTAAGAATGCGTCTGCTAACCAAAAGGTTGGCAGTTTGAACCCATGGAAGAAAGGCCTGGCAATCTGCTTCCATAAAGATTACAGCCTAGGAAACCCTATAGGGCAGTTCTACTCTGTCACATGAGGTTACTAGGAGTTGAAAATCAACTTGACAGAACCAACAACAACAACGCATGTTTTCTAGCCTTATGTGCTCTTAACTCACTCGGTCACAGCCAGGCTGTGTTGCTCACTGTCCACCAGGTAAAAAGCCATTGACGGAGGTGCAGGCAGAGTTTAGAGGAAGCAGCAGGGGCTGGTGCAGCATACTGGGGCTGACAACAGTGGGAAACAGTTACCACCCCAGGCTGGGAGGGTTTGAGGGTTGGAGCAGTTACAAGAACACAGAGAGAGTGTCCCTGACAGCAATAATAATAATATCCAGGCTCACCTTCCTTCTCCGTACAGCCTCCTGCAGGGCCTCCCATTGGACAAGCCCCACCATAAGCCAGAGAGTAAGGCACATCATGAACTCAGTCATTGGGAGCAGGTCTGTGGGGGCAGGGCCAGGCAAAGAGGGAGCCCAAGGGGCAAACGGAAATGTTGAGTACAACATACGTAAAATCGCTGATGCAATATGGACACACGCAACACAAGAGCAAAGTGTTTCTCTGTGTGAGAAGAACCTGGCACAGAAATCACGCAGAGGAGACTGGATCAAGAGGATGGCAAAAGGGAGACTGGACACTGCCATGGGTAGGACCTCTGTCTTAGCTTCCTATTGCTGCCGT
>NW_004444070.1:7194201-7198125 GCF_000243295.1 Trichechus manatus latirostris | reverse complement strand
AGGACCTCTGTCTTAGCTCCCTGTTCTGCCGTGGGTAGGACCTCTGTCTTAGCTTCCAGTGCTACTGTCGGTAGAACTTCTGTCTGAGCTTCCAGTGCTGTTGTAACAGCAATATCACGAGTGACTTTAAAGAACAGGGAATTATTGTCTCAGTTTAGGAGTCCAGAAGTCTGAATTCAGGGCAGCGACTCTAGGTGAGGGTTCTCTCTCTGTCCACTCTGGGGAAAGATCCTTGTCTCAGCTTCTCTGCACAGCCATCCTTGGAGTTCCTGAGCTTATAGACTGCTCTGCCTCCATGGTCTTCAGATGGTGTTGGTCTTCCTCCTGTGTCTGCCATCTTCTGCTTCTAATCTACTCTTTTATGTCTCAGAAGTGATTGCCTTAAGACAGACTCTACAGGGATGCAGCGGCATTGACTTAATAAAGGAAACCCTAATGGGATTACATCCAGAGGTACAGGGGTTATGATTTGCAGCACATGTGTTTTGGGGACACAATTCAACCCACAACAGCCACTGACCATCTGTGGGATCTTGGACTGGTCGTAACCTCTTGGAGTCCAGACTGTAAGATGGGGCTCACCATGGTAACCTTCCCCAAGGCTGATGTGAATGTTCAACAAGTAATGTGAGTGAAGGCAATGGAGGGTGCTGTTGCTGTTGGGTGCTGTCTAGTCGATTCTGACTCATGGCGATCCCATGTGATAGAGCAGAACTGTCCCATAGAGTTTGTTTTTCTTCTTTTAATAAATAATACGTTATTGTGTTTTTGATGCAAGTTTACACAGCAAATTATGTTCCCATTTGACAATTTTCTACACAAATTGCTCAGTGACATGAGTTACATTTTTCACATTGTGTTAACATTCTTTTTAATTGTGTTCTGGTTGTTCCATTTCCAGTACTCTAGTTTCCCTGCCCTCTTATCTTCTCGTCTTTGCTTTAGAGAAAATGTTGAGCTTTTTGACTCGTGTAGACGGTTTTTAGTAAAGCACGGTACTTATGGGTAGTATCTTTTATTTTGTGTGCCAATCTGTTATTTCCCTAAAAGATGACCTGAAGGGATAGTGTCAGTTCACGGTTTAAAGAGTATCTCAGGGTGATAGTCTCAGGGAGTCCTCTAGTCTCAACTGATCCAGTAAGTCTGGGCTTTTTAACAATCTGAGCTCTGTTCTGAGTTCTTCTTCCATTCTATTCAGGTCCGTCTACTGTGGCCCTGACCAGAACGGTCAGTAGTAGTAGCTGGACACCATCTAGTTCTTCTGGAACCCCATAGGGTTTTCTAGGCTATAATCTTTATGGGAGCAGATCCCCAGGTCTTTGTCCTGGGAACCCATTGGGTAGATTTGAGTTGCCATCCTTTTGGTTCGTAGCCAAGCACTTAACCACTGCACCACCAGGGCTCCTCAGTAGTAGGGTGGCTGCCAGAAAACCAACACTGAGTAGTGTTGGCCGTGGTCATAAAATGATGGACGGTTGGTATCAGGTGTTCCCACCAAGTGCCCGTTCCTGAGCATGACCTAGGGCCACGTTCTGGACAGAAGCTACATCCGAACCTTGGGAAGTTCCCAGTGTTGACAGTGAGAGCAAGTTCAAAAGACCCCAAGGAATGTTTTTGAGAACAACACATCTCATATGTAACTTCTAGTTCTTTCTTTCTCTCTGCACACACCCTCAGAAAGTTGTTGTTGTTGTTGTCAGTTGCCTAGGCATCCGTTCTGATTCATGGTGACCTTACGTAGGCTGTTGTTGTTAGGTGCCATGGACTCCATTTAGACTCATAGTGACCTCATGTGACCAAGAAAAACCATAGGGTTTTCTAGGCTATAATCTTTATGGGAGCAGATCCCCAGGTCTTTCTCCCATGGAAACTCTGGGTGGGTTCAAACTGCCAACCTTTCTGTTAGCAGTCAAGTGCTTAAGTATCACGCCACCAGGGCTCCTTGGCCTCATGTACAACAGGACAAAATGTTTCCCAGTCGTGCGCCATCTTCACTATCATTGGTGTATTGGAATCCACTGTGTCAGTCCATCTCCTGGAGGGTTTTCCTCGTTTTTGCTGACCCTCTGCTTTACCAAACATGATGTTCTTTTCTAGCAATTGGTCACTATACATACATACACGTTGTTAGTTGCCATCAAGTTGGCTGTGACTCACAGTGACCCCGTATACAACAGAACAAAACGTTGCCTGGTCCTGCACCATCTTCATGATCCTTGGTGTGTCGGAGTCCATTGTTGCGGCTACTGTGTCAATCCATCTCATACAGGGTTTCCCTCATTCTCACTGGCCCCCTATTTTACCAAACAAGAGCCCTCTTAAAAAGTATACTGGTATTTCAATTGCTTGAAAACTTTCAGCCAGCTTGGCCAGGATCCTATCTGTCCACAAAGACACAAGGTGTGCAAACAGACACACCTCAACATCAGGGTGATGATGGGATGTTGCTCAGAGGGAGCATACTGTGTATCTTTATTAAAGGTTTCATTTTGTCACCCCATTGTCTTCGATGTCATGTTCTTAGGATGGGGTTAGAAGGGCTAACAACATCCCTTCCTCCTGTCGGAAGACTCACTTCATCTCGTTCCGTTTTCTGTAAAAAGAAGACCCTGCTCATGGTGGTAAGAATTTACCAGGGGTAGGGGCAGCAGGGTGGCTGGTGGGAAGTAGCAGAGGCATGTGGTGGACTGTGAAATCGTGGGTGGTGTCACACCCAAGTCGGGCTAGTGGGATTGAAGCCCATGCATTCCTGATCATGTTATTGATGATTTCCCCAAACTCCAAACCAACGAGGAGTGGTAGGAGTCCTGGTGAAGGCAGGATTCTGATTTAAATAATGCAGGAATGGTCGGTGGGGGGGTTAATTTTATGTGTCAACTTGGCTAGGCTACGGTTCCCAGTGGTTTGGCCAAACCTAGTCTAGTTTCATGGAGTCCCTGGGTAGTGCAAATGGTTAAACGTGCAGCTACTAACTGAAAGGTTGGAGGTTCAAATCCACCTAGAGGTGCCTCAGAAGAAAGTATTGGTTATCTACTTCTGAAAGATCACAGCCATTAAAACTCCATGGAGCACAGTTCTATGATACACACATGGGGTCGCCATGAGTCGGAATCAACTCAATGGTAACTGGTTTGGTTTTAAGTCTAGTTGCTGTTCTGTAATCTAATGTGATGTGATGTGATGTGATGTGATGTGATGTGATGTGATGTAATGTAATCGCCTTCCATAATGTAATGTAATGCAATCACTTTCCGTAACATCATGTAATGTGATCTATCAATCAATTGAAAAGGGAGTTTCCTTAGGGCATGTTCCACTTACCAACTATAAATAGGATTTTGGTGGGACTCTTTTTCTCTCTCTCTCATTCTCTTGCTCTGTCCTTCTATCTCTCTGTTCTGCCTGCAGAAATCTCCAGTCTGCTGCCTGACGTATGGATTTTGGACTTCCCAGCCAAATAAATCCCTTGAAGTAAATCAATCACCATCCCTCCCTCCCTCTCTCTCTCTTTCTCTTTCTCCTTCCATATGTATACATAAAACCCTTTGCCCTCAAGTCTATTCCAACTCATAGCCACCCTATAAGACAGGGAAGAACTGCCCCACAGAGTTTCCAAGAAGCACCTGGTGGATTCAAACTGCCAACCTTTTAGTTAGCAGCGGTAGGTCTTCATATATACATATATATACATATACATACATACATACATATATATATATATATTTGTAGGGGTATGTATATATAGATGGGAGCCCTGGTGGCGTAGTGGTTAAGAGCTATGGCTGCTAACCAAAAAAGTCAGCAGTTGGAATCCAACAGCTGCTCCTTGGAAACACTATGGGGCAGTTCTTCCCTGTCCTATAGGGTCACTATGAGTCAGAATTGACTCGATAGCAATGGGTTTTTTTGTTTATATATATATAT
>NW_004444070.1:7191310-7193581 GCF_000243295.1 Trichechus manatus latirostris | reverse complement strand
GATATTTGCTATATATATATACATATACATATGTGTGTATGTGTATATATATACATATATAAATGTATATATCTACAGTGATATATATATAAATGTGCGTGTGTGTGTATATTTATATATATATACACACACACAGATACAGCACTGGAAGTACTCACTTGTCTATGCCAAGAAATTTGGAAGACAGCTACCTGGCCAACCGACTGGAAGAGATCTATATTTATGCCTATTCCCAAGAAAGGTGATCCCACCGAATGCAGAAATTATTGAACAATATCATTAATATCATACACAAGTAAAATTTTGCTGAGGATCATTCAAAAGTGGCTGCATCATTACATCAACAGGAACTGCCAGAAATTCAAGCCGGATTCAGAAGAGGACGCAAAACCAGGGATATCATTGCTGATGTCAGATGGATCCTGGCTGAAAGCAGAGAATAGCAGAAAGATGTTTACTTGTGTTTTATTGACCATGCAAAGGCATTCAACTGTGTGGATCATAACGAATTATGGATAACATTGCGAAGAATAGGAATTCCAGAACACTTCATTGTGCTTATGAGGAACCTGTACATAGATCAAGAGGAAGTCATTCGAACAGGCCAAGGGGATACCACGTGGTTTAAAGTCAGGAAAGGTGTGTGTCAGGGTTGTATCCTTTCACCATACACATTCCGTCTGTATGCTGAGCAAACAGTCCGAAAAGCTGGACTTTATGAAGAAGAACGGGGCATCAGGATTGGAGGAAGACTTATTAACAACCTGCGTTATGCAGATGACACAACCTTTCTTGCTGAAAGTGAAGAGGACTTGAAGCACTTACTGATGAAGATCAAAGACCACAGTCTTCAGTATGGATTACACCTCGATATAAAGAAAACAAAAATTGTCACAACTGGACCAATAAGCAACACCATGATAAACGGAGAAAAGATTGAAGTTGTCAATTTACTTGAATCCACAATCAACACCTATGGAAGCAGCGGTCAAGAAATCCAAAGATGCATTACATTGGGCAAATCTGCTGCAAAAGACTTCATTAAAGTGTTGAAAAGCAAAGATGTTCCTGACCCAAGCCATGGTATTTTCAATCGTCTCCTATGCATGGGAAAGCTGGATGATGAATAAGGAAGACCAAAGAAGAATTGATGCCTTTGAATTGTGGTGTTAGTGAAGAATATTGAATATACCGTGGAGGGCCAGAAGAAGGAACAAATCTATCTTGGAAGAAGGAGAGCCAGAGTGCTTCTTAGGAGCAAAGATGGCAAGACTTCATCTCACATATTTTGGACATGTTATCAGGAGGGATCAGTGCCTGCAGAAGGACATCGTGCTTATTAAAGTTGAGGGTCAGTGTAAAAGAGGAAGACCCTCAATGAGATGGATTGACATAATGGCTGCAATAATGGGCTTAAGCATAACAATGATTGTGAGGATGGCACAGGACTGGGCAGTGTTTCGTTCTGTTGTACACAGGGTCACTATGAGTCAGAACCGACTTGATGGCACCTAACAACAACAACATGTAAATAAATGTATACACATACAGTGATATATACATATATACAGTGATATATATATAAATGTATACATATACAGTGGTATATATATGAAGTGATATATATACACACACAGTGATAAGTATATATGTATACAGTGTTATATATGTAGCGATATATATGTATACATATACAGTGATACATATAGTGTTATATACGTATACATATACAGTGATATATATAGACAGTGATTATATGTATACAGTGATATATGTATACAGTATTATGTATACAGTATATATGTATACATATACAGTGATACATATGCAGTGTTGTATATATGTATACATAAACAGTGATATATATATGTAGCGATATATATGTATACATATACAGTGATATATAGAGTGTTCTATATGTATACGTATACAGTGATATATATATTACAGTGTTATATATGTATACCTATACAGTGATATATATACAGTGTTATATATGTATACATATACAGTGATATATATATAGTGTTATATATATGTATACATATACAGTGATAAAAATATAGTGTTATATATGTATACATATACAGTGATATATATATACAGTGTTATATATATGCACATATACAGTGATATACATATACAGTGTTATATATGTATACATATACAGTGATATATATACAGTGTTATATATATGTATAGATATACATTGATATCTATCTATCTATATATATACAGTGTTATATATATGTATAGATATACATTGATATC
>NW_004444070.1:7180863-7190886 GCF_000243295.1 Trichechus manatus latirostris | reverse complement strand
CACACACATATACAGCGATAGATACATCTCACTGGTTATGTCCCCTAGAGAGCCCTGACAAAGACCATCAGTTTGCCTGCTGTGGGGTTCCAGGCCATCCTGGGGTGAGTAAGCTTAGAACACCTGTGTAGATTTACAGGTAAAGATGCAGAGATGAAGTTACCCACTGAAAACACCAGAGGACAAAAGCAGACACAAGTCTTGGCCAATGCAGAAAGAATGGCAAATAGTGCTTCAGCAGAGTTAGGGAAAATCTAACATGCCAGCTTTCCCTTTGATTTTAGAGAGGGAATCAGAGAAAGGGATGTTTCTGGGAGAAGAGGACAAAGCAGGGTTAGGATGAGGTCGACAAAGTCAAGCAGACGTGTGGATTGATTCACCGTCTAGGGAATAGCTTGAAAAATAGAGAAATAACGCAACGTGCCATATATCACATGGTAGGACGGTGTTTACGGAGGCCCTGGGTGGTGCAAACAGTTAACACCTTGTCTGCTAACGGAACAGTTGGAGGTTCGAGCCACCTGCAGGTACCTCAGAAGAAAGGCCTGGTGATCTGCTTCCAAAATATCAGCCATTGAAAACCCTATGGAGCACAGTTCTACTCCTGACACACATGGGGTCGCCATGAGTTGAATTTGACCCAAAGGCAACTGGTTTGGTTTTAGAGGCCCCGGGTGGTGCAAATGGTTAATGTTAATTCTAACTGAGAGTTTAGACGTTCGAGTCCACCCAGAGGAGCCTCGGAAGAAAGTCCTGGCGATCTGCTTCCAAAATATCAGCCGTTGAAAACCCTGTGGAGCACAGTTCTACTCCTGATGCACACGGGCTCACCATGAGTTGGATTTGACGCAAAGGCAACTGGTTTGGTTCTTTTTGTTGGTTTGTTTAGGGGTTCCTTGGAGAGAATGTGGAAGGAAAAATAATATTCTTGAAAGGAATATTTTTTCGGTGTGGTATGAGTTAAAATAAGTACACAGCACTTTTAATATTTAAGAGCAAAAATGACTTTTCTTTTTTCAGATATCCTGAGGGAAAGGGAGAATTAGGCCTCATCATAGAGTCGAAGGTTTTATTGAGTCAGAAAATCAGTAAGTACGGAAGATGGGCTGCAGACTGGGTAAGTGATTAGAATACTGTTGAAGTTACCTGCAGACATTCTCCTTGATGCAGGAAATGAGGTTATGAAGACTCCAGGGCAGTTGTTGGGTATAAGTGTCTCATAATCTGTTCCTGTGCATGTTAATTAAGGTGGCCCAATGCCCCTGCCTCCTGAAAAGCCACGTTTTTAATATCTTCCACAAGGCCTCTAAATTTGTTGAGGCCTCTGTAGTGAGTTGGGGGGGGGGGTCCCTGGATGGTGAATGCACTCGGCTGCTCACTGAAAGGTTGCAGGTTCGAGTCCACCCAGAGGCGCCTCAGAAGAAAGGCCTGGAGATCTACTTCTGAAAATCCAGCCATTGGAAACCCTATGGAGCACAGTTCTACTCTGACACACTCGGGGACGCCAGGAGTCGGTGCTGACTCAACGACAGACGGTTCTGATGGTAATGAATTGAATGGTGTCCCCCCAAAATGCATGTCCACCCAGAACCTCTGAGCTTGCTTGGAAATAGTGCCTTTGCTGCTGTGATTGGTTAACAGGAGGTCCTACTGGAGTGAATGGGCCCTAATCTAATGACTTGTGTTCTTAGGAGACAGAAATGCGGACATAGACACGCATAAGGGTAGGCCGCATCGATTCTGACTCATAGTGACCCTACAGGACAGAGTAGAACTGACCCATAGGGTTTCTAAGGAGCAGCTGGTGGATTCAAACAGCTGACCTTTTGGTGAGCAGCCGAGTTCAGAACTACTGCACTAGAGGGTAGGATTCACAACACATAGGATAACCATATCAGACCCCAAAATGCGGGACCACCACACAGTGGTGGAATCACGGCCTAGCCAAGCTGACACATATTTTGAGGGGACAAAATTCAATCCATAACATCCCCTGAAGTCTTCTTAAAACCCAGCGACAGTTTAGCTTAACCAGTAAAGAACGTCTGCCTTGAGCATTGTGCTCTTTGAAAGAACTACATGGGATCGTGTTAATGGGGGAGGAACAATTTGGAAAAGGAGGGTGAGAATGGTTGTACAACTTGAAGAATGTCATCAACAGCACTGAATTGTACATGAAGAAAGTGCTGAATGGATGTATGTTCTGCTGTGTATATTCTCAACAACAATAACAAAAAATAAATCATTAAAAGCAATTTTTTTTAAAAAGCACAATGGCTCTGCCTTTGATGGAAGTCTGAAGGGGTGGCCCATTTCCATGAGCATTTCTTGCACAAATTATAAGCCATTGAATACCAGAGATTCAGGCCATCTATATAAGAAACAACCTCACAGATTCTCTGTCTTCAAGCTTTCCACTATAAACTACCGAGGTGGTGTTATGGAGTAAATTGTGTCCCCCCAAAATATGTGTTGTAAATCCTCACCCCTATCCCAGTGGATGGAGCCCTGGTGGTGCAGTGGTTAAGAGCTCGGCTGCTATCCAAAAAGGTCGGCAGTTTGAATCCACCAGCCACTCCTTGGAAACCTTGTGGGGCAGTTCTACTCTGTTCTATAGGGTCGCTATGAATTGGAATTGACTTGATGGCAATGGGTTTGATTTTTTTTTTTTTTAAATACCTATGGATGTCATCCCATTGGGGAATAGGGTTTCTTTGTTATGTTAATGAGATCATATCGGTGTTGAGTGGGTCTTAAGCCAATCACCTTTGAGATATAAAAAGAGCAGATTAGACACGGATGGGGGAAGACAGATGCCACACCAAGATCACCGAGAAACCAAGGAACAGAAGCTGAAAAGAGACAAGGAGCTTCCCCCAGAGCCGACAGAGAGAGAAAGCCTTTCCCTAGAGCCGGCGCCCTGAATTCAGACTTCTAGCCTCCTGGACTGTTTGTTAAAGCCATGTCTCATCAGAACAAGGCTTGTCAAGTCTTCTTTGGGTGGGAAGGCAAGGGAAAGCCCCTGACTCCCACCATGGTGAGGGCAAAGAAAACGTGAAGTTCTGTTCTGCCTTGGCATTACGAATTGAATTGTGTCCCCCTAAAAGACAGGTTGAAGTGCTAACAGTTGGACCTGCGGGCCTGACCTGGTTTGGAAAGAGAGTCTTTCTTTGAAAAAGTTACCGATTAAGTCACACTTGAGTTGTTGTGTGCCTTTGAGTCGGCCCCTGCCGCATAGGGACCCCACGTGACAGAGTAGAACTTCCCCATAGGGTTTTCCAAGGCTGTAATCTTTACAGAGGAGCCCTGGCGGTGCAGTGGTTAGGAGCTACAGCTGCTCACCAAAAGGTCGGCAGTTCAAATCCACCAGTTGCTCCTTGGAAACCCTATGGGGCAGTTCTACTGTGTCCTGTAGGGTTGCTATGCGTCGGAATCGACTTGACGGCTACTTTTTTTTCTTAATCTTTACAGAAGCAGATCGCCAGGTCTTTCTCCCGTGGAGCTGCTGGTAGGTTCAAACCATCCACCTTTCAGTTAGCAGCCGAGCACTTAACCAAAGTGCCACCAGGGCTCCTTTTTTGAGTTTAGCAGTTGAGTGCAAACTGTTTGCACCTCCCAGGGAATGACTAAGACAGAAGGGGTTCGGACAGGACCCACCTAGTCTGGTATGACCTCAGTGAGGATATTTCAAAGAAAGACCCGATTTCCAAACAAGGTCACATCTGCAGGTACAAGGGTTAGGAGTTGAATAACACCCAAGTTATTCCTCATAGAGAGGCATTGTCTCCCCCACCAGGGTTTGCCACCGTGAGGCTGGATACAACGTCTCATGCTCTGAGGATGTTTGTTTCTGAGCACGGCAAGAGCAGCCGGCACCCCCGCTCTGTTGGACATGGGGTCTCTGGGTCTGTGAGGCCATTGTGCAGGCCCCCTGGAATCCAGTGACTCCCCACTCCACACTTCTAGAAAGGTAACCCCAACTGTTATGGATTAAACTGTGTTCCACAAAAGGGTGAGTGGAAGTCTTAACCCCAGTACTGTGAACATAGCCCTGTTTGGACAGAGGGGTTTTCTTGGGTTATTAATGAGAACAAGGTAGAGTATGGGGGTCCTAACCCTAATCATTTCTAAAAAACAAAATCAGTTGCTGTCGAGTCGATTCCAACTCATGGTGCCCCCGTGGGCGTCAGAGTAGAACTGTGTTTCACAGGGTCTTCAGTGGCTGATTCTTGAGAAGGAGATTGCCAGGACTTTCTTCCAAGGCTGCTAACCAGAAGAACCTGAAACCCTTCAGTTAGCAGCCGAGTATATTAGCTGTTTGCACCACCCAGGCTCCAAGGATGGGCCTTGTTATAGATTGAACCATGTCCCTCAAAAATACATTTGGAATTCCTGACTCTTGTACATATGGATGAAGGAGACCTGATGGCGCAGTGGTTAAGTGCTTGGCTGCTAACCAAAAGGTCAACGGTTCAAACCCACTAGCCACTCTGTGGGAGAAAGACGTGGCAGTCAGCTTCCATAAAGATTTACAGCCTTGGAAACCCTATGGGGCAGTTCTACTCTGTCCAATAGAGTCAACTATGAGTCAGATCAACTGGATGCCAAAGGGTAGGTTTGGTACCTGTGGATATGATCCTGTTTGGAAATAGGATTTCTGTTTCGTTATATTAATGAGGTCATACCAGAGCAGGGTGGGTCCTAAATCTAATCCTCCTTGGGGCAACAAAAAAAGTTGCAGTGGAGTCAACTCTGACTCTTGGTGACCCCACATACGCAGAGTAGAAACGCTCTATAGGGTTTTCACAGCTGTGACCTTTTGGAAGCAGGTTGCCAGGCCTTTCTTCTGAGATGCCTCTGGGTAGGTTTGAATTGCCAACCTTTTGATTAGCAGTGGAGCACATAACCATTTGCACCACCCAGGGACTCCAGTCTTCTGAGTAGTGCCTTCTAAAAAAAGCAAAAGAGACACAGACAAACACAGGGAGAGACGCACATGAAGAGGGACGCAGATGAGCATACAAGTCCAGGAACGCCAAGGATGGTGATTACTTGAAGCTGAAGGGGGCGGTGGTAGAATCCTCACCTTCCAGGCAGAAGTCCCGGGTTCCATTCTTGATCAATGTACCTCCCGTGCAGTAGAGGCTTGCATGTTGCTGTGGTCCTGAACAGGTTTCAGCAGAGCTTCCAGACTAAGACAGACTAGGAAGAAAGGCCTGGAGATTGACCTCCAAAAATCAGCCAGCGAAAACCCTACAGAGCACAGTTCTACTCTGCCCACACGAGGTCGCCAGGAGTTGGGGGTGACTTGATGGCAACAGGTTTGGTTTGTATTTTCTGCTCCAGCATGACTTGTTTAACTTGACTGATAACGAACAAAATACCCTATTTCCAAACAAGGTTACATTCGTAGGTGCAGGGCTTAGGACTTCAACATAGCTTTTTGGGGAATGCCGTTCATTCCATACTAATACGCTTCGTTTCATGTCATGCAGCATATAGACAACCGTTGACTCATGCACGTCTGTACCTCTCATGCTGAAACACGCAAGAATGCTATGGAATTACTCTCCTCAGGTGATAGGAGCCGACTTTAATCTTATAGCAGCGGTTCTTAATCACAGCTTTCCCGAACTGGAGAGGCAGCTGGGCTTGGTTACATTCCCTCGTCGAGCCTGTTAGTGGCGTTTTCAGATACTTCAGCCTAAACCTTAAAAAGTTGGGAAAACGAGCCATGAACAACAGAACAAAACGCTGCCTGGTCCTGTGCCATCCCCATGATCAGTTAGGGATCAGACTGTTGTGATCCACAGGGTTTTCACTGGCTGATTTTTAGAAGTAGCTTGCCAGGCCTTTCTTGCTGGTCTTAGTCTGGAAGCTGCATTGAAACCCCTTCAGCATCACAGCAGCACGCAAGGCTCCACTGACAGATGGGTGGTGACTGTGTATGACGTGCATTGGCTGGGAATCAAACCCGGGTCTCCAGCATGGGATCCACCACTGCCTGCTCTCAAAATCTCAGACATCAGATTCCATTTGGATGAACTGCATTGTCTTCACTGAACACAATGAGCAAAACCGTGGAAACTTCGGAGTGGAGGCGTTGTTTTCCCGTCTGTTGTTTTCCAGAGATGTCAATTAAAATAGTTTCATCAGAAGGAAAACAATTTTTAAATGGGAAGGCGCTCGGACTGGGTCCCTTGTTCTCATTGGTGTTATCAGATGAGGAGGCAAGCAGATACCAATAACGTCGGCATGATGTTCTCTCCGAGTAAGTTCTTATCGGGGACCTCTTGCAAGTTCTTCTGATAAAGATAATACCCTTCTGTGAGTACACTGAACACAGTGTTCCGGAGCCACAAACAAAGAAAACCTCTTACAAACCCCTTGTCTCTAATTTCGTTTTAGAAAATTAGATACTCAAAATTTTGCATAAGATAACTATATTACCGGGATACAATTTGGTCTGGGTTTGCTAGCTTCGGTGCATACGGCCCCTTAATAAAAAGTGTCAGGTAAAATGAAAATACAGCCTGCGTAATTAAATTTAATTGGATCTTGTCACTTTAGATCCGCTTCATTTTTGAGGGTTTCTGCAGAATTGCAGCCTCTGGTTTGCTAATTTCTTTATTGCAAGCTGCTGCGGAACCTGACAGTCTCTAATAAACCAAGAGCTTGTTTTCGCCACTGTTCTGAACCGTGACCGCAAGAGCAAACCAGTGGAAAAGGGTTGATTAGGGCCAGGAGTGTGGTCTGCGCGGGAGGATTCCGTTACCTGGGGGGGATTCACCTCACACCCAGCTAGCAGGGTACACGGTGGTTCAGTGCTCGGCGGCTGCTAACCAAAAGTCAGTGGTTTGAATCCACCCAGAGGCTCCATGGGAGAAAGACCCAGCGATCTGCTCCATAAAGATTGTTGTTGCTGTTGCGTGCCTTTGAATTGATTGTAGTTCAGAGTAGAACTGCCCCATTGGGTTTCCTATGTTGTAATGTTTATGGGAAAAGGAACCCTGGTGGTACGATGGTTAAGCGCTCAGCTGCTAGCCAAAAGGTTGGCCGTTTGAACCCACCCAGCAGCTCTTTGGGAGACAAGACGCTCGTAAAGATGACAGGCTAGGAAACCCTGTGGGGCAGTTCTACTCTGTCACTTGGGGTCACTATGAGTCAGAATCCACTCGAAGGCACACATCAACAACAACAATATGGACTGAATAAGACCTGGTGATCTGCTCCTGTAAAGATTACCGCCTAGGAAACCCTGTGGGGCAGTTCTACTCTGTCACCTGGGGTCACTATGAGTCAGAATCCACTCGAAGGCACACATCAACAACAACAATATGGACTGAACAAGACCTGGTGATCTGCTCCTGTAAAGATTACTGCCTAGGAAACCCTAGGGGGGAGGTTCCACTCTGTCACATGGGGTCACTATGAGTCAGAATCCACTCGAAGGCACACATCAACAACAATATGGATGAATAAGACCTGGTGATCTGCTCCTGTAAAGATTACTGCCTAGGAAACCCTAGGGGGCGGTTCCACTCTGTCCCATGGGGTCACTATGAGTCAGAATCCACTCGAAGGCACACATCAACAACAATATGGATTGAATAAGACCTGGTGATCTGCTCCTGTAAAGATTACTGCCTAGGAAACCCTGTGCAGCAGTTCTACTCTGTCACACGAGGTCACTTTGAGTCAGAATCCACTCGAAGGCACACATCAACAACAATATGGACTGAATAAGACCTGGTGATCTGCTCCTGTAAAGATTACTGCCGAGGAAACCCTAGGGGGCGGTTCCACTCTGTCACATGGGTCGCTATGAGTCAGAATCCACTCGAAGGCACACATCAACAACAATATGGACTGAATAAGACCCGGTGATCTGCTCCTGTAAGATTACTGCCGAGGAAACCCTAGGGGGCGGTTCCACTCTGTCCCATGGGTCGCTATGAGTTGGAATCAACTGGACAGCACACAACAACAGCAGCAAGTATTCCATTGTGTGTTTACACCGCATTGTGTTTATGCATCCATCTGTGAACGGACATTTTGGTGGCGTCGGGGTTAAGAGCTACGGCTGCTAACCAAAAGGTCGGCAGTTCCAATCCACCAGCAGCTCCCTGGAAACCCTGTGCGGCAGTTCTTCTCTGTCCTGTAGGGTCACTACAAGTCAGAATTGACTCAAGGGCAATGGTTTTTTTTTTAATTAGTTTTAAGGAGCCCTGTTGGCACAATGGTTAAGCGCTCAGCTGCTAACCAAAAGGTTGGCGGTTCGAACCCACCCAGTGGCTCCTTGGGAGAAAAGACCTGGCAATCTGCTCCTGTAAAGATTACAGCCAAGACACCTTATGCGGAAGCTGTACTTTGTCACATAGGGTCGCTCTGAGTCGGAACCGACTCCACGGCACCCAACAACAGAAGAGAACAGTTGGTAAGGTGGGAGAGGAGCTCCAGCTCTGTAAGGAGAAGCCTTGTTTGTCTAACAGAAGCCACTTCCCCCCACAGGTCACATACTATCAGAGGAGGCTGCTGATAGATTGTAGCCACTGAGCAGGCGAACCAGTTACAGACGGGGCGGGGCAGGGCTGAGGTTCCCGGGCCGCCTTAACAGATCCCCCACACACTCGGTAGCTTCAAACAGCACACGTTTATTCTCTTGCAGGTCTGCAGGTCAGAAGTCCCCCGCAGTGTCGCTGGGCTAAAGTCCAGGTATCGGCAGGGCGGGTTCCTTCTGGCGGTCCAGGGGAGAATTCATCTTCTGGTCTTTTTCAGGGTCCGGCGCCTGCCCGCATTCTTTGGCTCCTGACCCCTTCCTTGTTTCATTCTAACCTCTGACTCGGACCCTCCTGCCTCCCTCTTGTAAGGACGGAACCTGGTGATTGCATTTAGGGGCAAGAGGATATTCCAGGATCAGCCCCCATCTCAAAGTCCTTAAATTAACCACGTCTGCTGAGTCCTTTTTGTCATTGTTGTTCAGTGGCCGTCCAGTCAACCCCGACTCATGGCGACCCCATGCACAACAGAACCAATGCTATCTGGTCCTGCGCTATCTCCAGGATCGGTCGTGGATGGGACCACTGTGATCCACAGAGCTTTCGTTGGAAGGTTTCCAGAAGGAGATCACCAGGCCTTTCTTCCTAGTCTGTCCTAGTCTGGAAGCTCCGTTGAAACCTGTTCAGCATCACAGCAACATGCAAGCCTCCATGGACAGACGGGTGGTGACTGCACATGAGGTGCACTGGCTGGGAATTGAGCCCAGGTCTCCCGTGGGGAAGGCGAGAATTCTACTGCTTGGTTGCAAACTGAAGCTTTCAACTGAGAGCCAGCTGCTGCTGGCAACCTGGCTGTGTCCCTGCTGACCCCCTGTGCCTGGTAAGCAGGGTGCCTCCTTTCTGGGGGCCAGTGGGGCTTTATCTCCTGGCTTTAGCTGCCCGGGCACAGCTCCAACATCAAGGAAGCTTTACCCATGAAGGAAGGAGCAGTGCACATTCTGTGGTTCTTGGGGTGGTACAAATAAAATCAAGGGTTGCAAGTCATCCCTCATCTGTCAGTCTGTCATCCTGTGGTGGCTTGCGTGTTGCTGTGATGCTGGAAGCTGTGCCACTGGTATTTCAAATACCAGCAGGGTCACCCACGGCGGATAGGTTTCAGTGGAGTTTCCAGACTAAGACAGACTAGGAAGAAAGGCCTGGTGATATACTTCTGAAAAATCTGCCAATGAAAACTCTGTGGATTCCAACAGAACATTGTCTGATACAGTGCTGGAAGATGAGCCCCCTAGGTTGGAAGGCACTCAAAATACACAGTGGCCTCAACAGTGGACTCAAACAATGATCGTGAAGACGGTGCAGGACTGGGCAGTGTGTGGTTAAGTTAGTTGTGCACGGGGTCATCGTGAGTCACAGCTTCAGTGTTCACTGTCCTTAAAGGCAGTTGAGCAGATTGCACTTTAGTTCTTGGATCTATGCGCTCGTAGGCTCCTGGGTCTCTGCTCTCTGTCAGAAGCTTGGTGTTATA